>NW_022280134.1:720515-793759 GCF_004355925.1 Anarrhichthys ocellatus
CCCCCCCCCCCCCCCCCCCCCCCCACCTTCCCTCTCTCAGACAAAGACACACTGTACTCCACCATCATGACACAAACCCTATAGCCCCCCTTTCATCTTTGCACACAGATAATACACCCTGCATATCTGCAGATGAGATACTGGATGCAGCAGTCCAAGCTTTAATCAGCCTCGGTGTTTCATTTCCGTTCACATCACTTCATTTCCTTTCTTCCTCTGAGAGATTTGCGGAAGCAGCTCTTATTAAAATCCAGCGTAGAATACTGTGAATGCAGCAGTTACTGATTCTAATATTGTTGAATTGCAGCTGCAGAGAGAATAGTTTGTGCTGATCTTTCAAATTGAGAGACAAATGTCATACAACGCGCTCTGTCCATAGACCCTTGATTTTCCTTTGTTGATGATTATTTTAAATTGGACTTGATTAGATAACCTTTAGCAATGACACGATATCTCGACAATTAGCCAGGAGGATCATGCGTTCGATCGCTTGTGTGCGAGTGAGCGTGCACCTGCGTGTCTGTCCACGGCTAATCTTGCATTCTGGTCCAGCAAACTTCACTTGTTGTGGTGACTCACACTCTCTCAAAACACCTTCTATTAGCTGTTTCATACCGCTATTAACTGACTCCTCACTCACTACTCTTAACTGGCCCCTGGGCGGTGGGGGCCACAAGTGGTACAAGAGCTTGTGTTGTCGCTTATCCCTAACCGCTGCTCTGTGCCCCGAGACATAGTGGGTGAAAAACAGTTTGTTCACTTTTGGAGTTTTGGACGGTTTAGTTATAAGCTAACAGCTAACTGAACCACCATACACACACACACTGCCGAGTACATCGCCGCCCCTCAGCCTCTGCTAATTAGTTTTTTTGCCAGATTTTATGAAATGACGATTAACCTCATACATTGCCGCATATTTTTGAGTGTGAGTTTTAATCAACAATGAAAATAACCGTTAACATGATGGCTTTGTAGATCCCCACAGGTGAGGCTAAGATGGTCACCTGAGACAACATTTTGAAAGACATATGGCCACTACAGCGCTGACACTAACACACAAACTAACACTACTTCCAACAGGACATTAGTGCAGCTCAGGAGCTACTGAAGGTAGAATAAAACAATATACAGTGTACACAATTGATCGATTAAAGAAAGGCCAATCACAATTGATGCAACAATTGAAAACAAGGATAATGAAATGGGCAATATCAGTTGAAACAACAATACATGTAAAAACAACAACTTAAAAACAAGCAAATATCACATTATTCATAAGTGTCACAGTTCTGGGCACAAAAAGAGCCTCGACATCACTCTGTGGAGCATCTGGAAATCCTTCACCGGTCACTCAACCCACTTCTTAAACTACTAAACAACTGAGAGGGTTGACCCTACTACTGGAGTATGGTTTTGTCCCCCCCCCCTCCCTCCTTGTTTGTATTCTACCTAATGAAGTATAGATTTAATATAACAAATGATTAATTTATTATATTGCATCTATACTTAATGTGAAACTCGAAGTCTATGGAAATGCAGAGGTATTATTCATGGAAATAATATTTATAAATGAATTCTGTTCTCTCCGCCTCAAAAGACTTTGTATTCAGAAAATGATAGAAGCATTCGTTATGTCCCCACAGTTTCTGCAGCAGTGTTGTCGGGGGTTTATTTGAGTTTTGATTACCCATCCATTTCTGCTTTGATTACAATTTCGTTTTTGGTGCAACTCATGTTTGGATAATTGAGTTGTAAAATGTGGGTGTGTACTGTTGTGTGTTATTCGAGGACAAGGGAATAAATTGCAGAAGTTCTGTGATTGTAATATTGATGTCAGTCCAATCTCGGAAACCCATCTGTTATCGGTCTGATGAAGACTCTCTCTGGGGGCAACGGCCCACATGTTTGAGCTTCAGGTTTGGGAGATGTCCTCTTCCATGTGTCGATCACTATTTACAGTCCAGTTAGCAACTTGAGACGCGAGAATTGGGACGACTACTACAACCACACTTGTTTCATATTGTGGTCAATTAGCTAGGCTAATAAAAAGCTGATGGGTTCCAAGATTGCATTTTGGCCAATTAGTTCTGCCTCCTTTGCTCTCCACACAAACTGTTTACCAGCATTCAACCAAAGCCTGCTCAAACGTGATTGGTCAATATTACCTCAATCCTTTTTATGCTATTGATTAATGGTACGATATATGGACACGACTTTGATGATTTCTACATTATTGACTTATTATGTCCTCAATCATTTTTACGTTAATATCAGCAGGGTTTCTCTTACAATTCTGAGACCTGGGCATTGAGCAAACACTGCGCATAACAGAGCCTGAGAGTTAATTTTATTTATTGTTTTGGTTGTGTGTTTTGTATTTGTATGAAAGCTGCAACTGTTTGCAGATTTACAAATTTCAACTTCATTAAACAGATTTTGTAGTACCAGCCCAGTATCGTAGGAATGTGGTTATTATTTGGCCAATCTGCAGCTTATGATTTACATCCAAGCATTCAGCTCCAGTGTAGCAGGTTGATTGTCCTTTACTGTATATGTTAAGACAGAAAGAAGGGGTTTTGAGCTTGGGATTGTTGATAGAGGGGTAACGAGTCCATGTAGTAGTTCATGTAGGCACAAATTTGCATCCCGTCACAGACCTGTAGTTACGGGGGTGACTGTGGCTCAGTGGTAAAGCTGCTAGTCCATGTCGATGTGTCCTTGGGCAAGACACTTAACCCCAAATTGCTCCTGTAGTTGTGCCTACGGTGTATGAATGTCAGTTCGTCCTGATGGGCCGGTGGCATCATGCATGGTAGCCCCTGTCATCACTGTATCATGGGTCTAAATTGGTAAATGATGACATGTAGTGTTAAAAGCGCTTTGCGTGGCTGGAAGACTAGAAGAGTGCTATACAAGTACAGTCCATTTGCCATTTACTTTTTTACTAATCATATTAGCCACTAGCCAAAAACCTTAACCATATCTTAACCATAGTTTATTTGTCATAACCCCAATTCTTCCCTAACCTTAATACAATACATGTGCAAAAGGCATTGCAGAAAATGAGAATGTTTAAAAATATTACCATTGACAACAATCCAGGTTGGCGATTGATGATGGGTGTGTGTTAACCCTAAGCGCACACACAGGTGGCCTGTCAGGATATGGTGCTTACCAGGGCCCCAAAAGCTTGGGGGCTCCCCTGTTCCTCACCTCCAAAATGTTACACAATAAACAGAAAACGACTACAAAGAGACAGAAAAAGACTACGGTACAGAGAAACCAACTACAAAGAGATAAAAACTGCCGCAAAGAGACCCAAAATAACCACAAAGAAACACAAAACCACAGAGAGCTTCGTAATAACTACAAAGAGACAGAGAATCACTACAAAGATACACAAAATAACTACAAAGATACACAAAATAACTACAAAGAGACAGAGAATGACTACAAAACATTAGTTGAAAAAAACAAACAAAATATTTGTTTGAATGAAGACTGATAAATACATTTGAAGCTTTGCTTCGTAGCTCATCCAAGTGCTGAGTTCTCTAGGTGCTTATCCATATATTTGGTATCTCACAGCATTTTCTTAATGGATGGCATGCTCGTGCCTGAACATCCCAACCTCAAGCATGTCTAATGTAGTCAGCATATCTGGAGTTGCAGAAGATGTTTGGATGAGTTCCAGCACAGCATATGGGCTCTGAATGTGCTTTAATCATTTTCTGTTAATTGGAGAGGGGTGATGTAAGAGTTTTTTTTTTAAGGCCAGCACTTATGGTTTAGTAGTAGCTTAGCAATATTTTTGTGTGGCCTCTTTCATGCTCTGCTGTTTTCAGGAAATCCTCATCGACGGTATTTCACTCAAATTCTCTCCTCACAGACTAAATCAATTATTTTTGTGTTTTCAGCCGAAGGGCAGGCAGGCTGATGTATATTTTAATTGACAGGAGGAACTCTGGGATATGTTGGGCATTTAAATGTAAAATTAACTAAGCATTGACTTTTCTGCTCAGCCATCTCAAAGTGAATTGGTTATAATATATCACCAGCAAGAGACGTCTCCGTCTGATTTGAGATTAAACTTACAGAACAGGCACATTTATCGGTAATATGGGAAAGAAAACTGCACACAAGTGTATTATGAATGTCAGTCATGCACAGACATTCAGCCTGACAGAAACACTACAATAGTCTTTTTTTTCCCTCTGTCTTACAATGAACCAATTTTATTCAGCTTGATTGGGGTTGTCAAAGCTCAACTTTGTCTCCTTCTCTGCACTTCCTACCCAGTGCCTGTAGGCACTAATTACACTACAGCTCTGATTGGAAGCTGGCATCTTGAGTGTGTGTGTGTAATCTACTTGTGTCCTCTCACAAATCTTCTGAAAGTAAGCCATTCGGACATTTATTGTTTTTAGTGTTTAAATGTTATGAGGATTAGGTGGGGGCAAAGGTCAGGCTTGTGGACGTGTTTCATCATGATTTTTTACATTAGTTGACTGGTATTCAGCGGATTTGCTCAGATGATTTAATAATAGTTTTTTTGTTATGTTTGCCACTGTTGGTGTCAGATAACAATGGCCTCTTGCCAGGTCTTAAAGGGATGGTAAATGGAAGCAATACATTCCTCAGTGTGTGCTGTATTGACCGAGGAAGCGGAGTTCTCGTGGTCCCTGAGCCGGCACCTACATGTACCACGATGCGTTGCGCACAAGCCTCTAATGCCCGGCCATATCCTCTCCACAGCCTCGGCCCCTCTCCACTGCCGTATACTCTGAATGAATACGGCTGAATATCCGAGTCGGCAAAAGAGCTTCAAGACTACAAAATGTATCCTCTGCACCCATATTTTGGGATGCCATTTTCCCAGTTGGAAATGTAGCTAGTTTGCAATACAAGTGAAGAGAACAAGGAGGCTCTGTTTTTTTTGCTCGAGTTACACAGGCGGCAACCCTAAGGTTCTGAAAAGGGAAGCCAAGTGTCTTGAACTTGCCTTCTCTCTACTGGACGACTCATACCCACAGCTAGAAATCCTACGTGACTATGTCACTGTCTCGTCTACGTTGCTGGGCGCACGAAGAACAACAGATTTTTGCAGCTGCATACTCTGAGGATACACTGAGGAATGTATTGCTTCAGTCGACTGCATTTACCAACAACACTGATTGGACATCCACATAAAAAGGTGACAAATTTTCCCTTTTTGAGATGAGTAAATTTAAAAAAAATGTCTTGATGGTAAAAACGTGTGTGAAAGAGAGGGAACAGGTGTGTGACAGAAAGTGGAGAGAGACGACAGAGTGTACTCCACACACAGTGCTATATTAGGGGGAGAACGAGTGACTCCATTATCTCTCTCTCTAGTTGTTTCCACTCTCTCCTCACCTCCATTCATCTCCATCTGTCCTGCATTTGTCTGTCCCTCTTTTCCTCGCTCTCTCCCTCTCTCCCTCTCCAGAAGACTAAATCATTGTGTCGTCCCGTTGGAGTGCTGGCGTATGTTGTCTTTTTCTTTTCAGCCCCATGAATAAATTATCAAAGAGAACAAGAGGCTGCCTTCCTTCATGCAACATTGGTACTCGCCTTTTGTTGGAGATAGAAATTAAGGAGTGTGTGTGTGTGTGAGTGTGAGTTCGTGTGTGAAGATGCATTTGTGTGTATCTTTGTTCATTCCGTGCGGGGATTTTGGGACCATCGTATCACTAGGTGCTCTGCACATCTGGACTGAGTTGGGCTCTCAAAGGTTCTGTGAGATTGGATGTGACACACACACACACACACAGCAGCTAAAGCATATCTGTGGTCGATTGGAGTTAGTTTGAGCGGACGATGTGAAGGGCAGCCAAAGGAGCAGCGCTCTGTGACTAATAACGGGACACACACACACACACACACACACACACACACCGCACACATAGAAAGCAGTGCTGTCTGTAGGTCTGGCAGTCAGAGGATCGATAGCGTAGCCACGTGGAAGCTAATCAATAAGGTGGATTTGCACTGCTGGAGGAAGAGAATCAAGCCTGTATCCCAAGAAAACACACACACACAAGCAATGGTAAACATACACATGCAACCTCCCTCGCTGTGATGCTGTAGAGCCTATATATATACCACTGGGATAGTTATATCCCAGCTTACCTCTCCAAACAGAGCAGGTTGGCATTCTCAGAGCTCAGGGCTTTGTAAAGCATATCATACAACAGGATTTATTGTCGGTGGTAGATTTGTGTCAGGTCCCTGCTGACGTGTGTGAGGGAGATGTTCCGTAACCTATTTATTTTCACAGTGATAATATTACTGCTGTTATTCCATGTTCTCGGTGCGTCATGGAGCTAATTTACTGTAAAGGTTCACAGAGGCAGCTTAATGATGTTATTGAATGTGGGGATGTGGCGAATAGCAGAGCCGTCTTTCAATCAGAGGGTCGGCGGTTCGATCCCCTGCTCCGGCTCTGCTAGTTGCACGTCGATGTGTCCTTGAGCGAGACACTTAACCTCAAAATTGCTCCCGTAATTGTGCCTACGGTGTAGAAATGTGATAGAATCTTAATTGTAAGTCGCTTTGGATAAAAGTGTCTGCTAAATGACTGTAATGTAATATGAATCATGCCGAAGATGGATATGATGGTATGCGTACGCATACATGGCCAATAAAGCTGATTCTGATTCTGATTAAGAGAGATTCTGAGAGAAACTTTTTGATTTCCAAAGGTTTAAAATCTGCAAACATCCGGTTCTGAAGCCATTGTGGAAGTGCCCTGAACCTGCATTCTCTCTACTGTCCATCAGGGGCGACCCCTCTGGTTGTATAGAAGTCTATGAGAAAATGACTACTTCTCTCTTGATTTATTACCTCGGTAAACATGAGTTATGGTCTCAATCTCTAGTTTTAAGTCTTCTTCAATACAGCATGATGTTCATTTAGTAAATGATGGTCCATTTAGAGTCAAATAGACCATAAAGCAGAGTATGCTTAAGGGTCAGGCTAACTTGTAATTGACAGGTCACTACCGCTACCAGAGTTGTATACGGCGTCTCTGTCATTCGTACACAGTCCAAATATGGTAAGTATGTAAGTAAAATGTATTTATAAAGCGCTTTTCACAGACATTAGTCACAAAGTGCTTAACAGGAGTGGTCACTTCCATTCACTGCAAAAAAACAAGATGGCTACGGCCAACACGTCAACCTCGAGGCTTCAAAACAGCAGTCTACAAACCAATAGGTGACGTCACGACAACTACGTCCACTTCTATTATACAGTCTATGGTACAAACACTACAATCTGGAGGAAAATTCTCTGTGTTGCGCATGCCTTTCCCAAATCCCACCATGTGTGTTCTCTAAATCCATGTGCGTATGCCCATGCATCACATCCGTTCTGTCGAGCCAGTTCCCAGAGACAAGTTGGGCATCGGGTGTGTGTTTCCCTGAGTCGGCGCATCTGTGTGTCTGCGTGTTCCCTAAATCCACCTAACAAATTCCAACCTGAAGCTGCCACTTACTCAAAAAAACACAGCCTAACGAGGATCTCGATGCCCTGGTTAGCGACAAATACGATTCCCTTCTGAAAACACCTGAAAATACCCAGTTTAAATTGGTGTGTGTGTGTGCGTGTGTGTGTGTGTGTGTGTGAGTTGCTGCTGTTTTGATTTGATTAGGTATTCTTTCCCTGAACAGCACCGTCACGCATCAGCCGTCAGACCACACCGTGACCTTCCTCAAACACTCAAGTGTGTGTGTGTGTGTGTGTGTTGTGGTTGTTTGTGCCCGTTTGTACAGGTGTGTGTCTTTTTTACCTCTTTTTTTACCTCTTTGTGTTTATGTATTACAGTTTGTGTGTGTGTGTGTGCTGACTGACTGACTGTCAGATGAATGTAACCGGGGTGGAAGAGGTGCTTGCGTGTGGCAGCTTAAGATCTCCTCTCTGTGACAAAACCTTTTAGGTGTGTGTGTGTGTGTGTGTGTGTGTGTGTGTGTGTGTGTGCGGGTGTGCGGGTGTGCGGGTGCCACCAGCTGAGTGACAGACTGTGTTGAGTGGTGCAGAACTGCAGCAGCCTGGCACACTTAACAGCCTCTGACATACTGCGGTGCCACACACACACAGGGACTTTGTTGTGTGTGTGTGTCCTGGTGTAGCTGCGGTGCTGCAGACTAAATGATATCTTAGTCTGTATTGATAATGCGTTATCAACATGCTGCACCGTTTATTTTTCCCATCTCTCTCTCCCTTTGCCGTCCTCTCCTTATGTCCTTTTTCTTTTCTGTTTTCCCTACCTGTCCTCCTCATCTCGCTCCCTTTGCTCCTCATCATTCCGTTCACTCTCCTCCTAATTGCCCCCCCTCCCACTGCTCTTCCTCGGCCTCTCTCCATCTCCTCTCCCCCCTGCAGATTGACCCCCTCGTCCTCGCCGCTTCTCTTCTCTCCCTCTTCCTCCCCTGTCTGTCTTCTGCAGTGTCGGCTCACCCAGCCGCTGGCAGTTTTATGATTCTCTTTTATGGCGTTAATAAGGCAGCTGTCAGCCACGGGGAGACAATCCACTTCCTTTGCAGCGCTGCCACGACTGCTACATGTACTACAGTGCTGCTGCTCGCTGCTGTTGCAGTTACTAGTCACTCTGCTTCGGCTGTCGCCACTGCAGCTGCCACACCTACCAATGTCAAACAGAAGTCAGCCCTCAAACAGCGGCACACGTGGTAAACTCGACACTACGTGCTCCGCTCATACTCACCGCTTGTCGCTATTGGTTTCTCTTTTGAACAGAAATACAGTTCAGTTTTTTTAGCATGAAAGTGACTTTGATTTGGAGCTTCCATTAAGCTTTTATTGTGAAACACCTGTGCAGGAAGTAGCTACGAAGGGGAATGAAAAGTACGAGCAAGTTGAGATTATTTTCTCACGCTGATCTCATTCTAGTCACTTCTTCTTTGCTGCTGTTGTTTTTTTCCAGCTTTAAGCTACTGTCAGTGCAACACTTCCTGTACACATTAAAAGGACATATTCCCTCCCTTCCCTGGTAGGCTTTTGATGTGAAACGTGCGAGTGGATTTGACGGCAGGTTAATCCTGCGTGAGAAACTTGCTGCAATTTATATTAATTCAGAATGTGAATGAATTGTGAAATGAAAAGTGAATTGTCTTTTGTTGTTGTTGCACATGGTCTTGAGTTTGCACACATTAAAATGGAGTAGATCATAAAGTACGGAAGTGTATATCTTAAATATGATAAAAATCCCAATCGTTAGGACATTTTGGCTCTGAAATTCCGATTCCTGAATATAAATCCAGGGTATTTGCTGCTGCTGACTACCAGTCCAGTACTGCAGCTTTATTCCCCTCAAAATGTTGAATCTGTGTAGTGGCACCTCATCTTTGTTTATTTGTGATTGTGTGATACAAGATGCTGTGAAAAAAAGACGATCGTTACTAATGTTAGAAGAAAAGTAATATCAATCTACGTTTTCTGAGCTACTGGTCTTTATTGTTAAACACTAAATAAAATCACTTTGTGCATGCATTGTTGTTGATAAAGGATATTTCCGCACACATTGATCTTTACAATGTATAAGTTGTAAAATGTGCATAAATCTATTTTTAAAAGCCCTGTATCAAGTAAGGTTTCGGTGTGTAAACAGCAAACCAACTATTTAGCATGTAAAGATATAGTGGAATAATGTCTACTAGTATCAAGAGCGAGATAGTCCACTCAGGACTTTCCTGTCCAGGAGACCGCTGTTCATGTCCCGTGAGAAACACTGTGACATTTTGTCACGCGAGTTGTTACGTCAGCCTCAACGCAACTTCCTGTGAAGACGGAAGTTTATTTTGAAAAGACACTATGCAACACGCCGTCCCTGACACGTGCAATCTGGCGCTAGAGGAGTACCTAGAACGTCATAATCTGTATACGCTCTTAATTTTGAATTGACCACCTTTAAAGCTAGAACAGAATAGTCTTTATTGTGGATGTGTAGCATCCGACTGATACCAATCCGACTGATTTACAGTGTGACTACTTCTGCTGCCGCTCCAGAGGTGCTAGCGGCACTACTGCAGCCTCTGCTCTACCTTTGCAGCTGTTCCACTCTTGCTTCTTAGCTGCACTGTCTGCAGCTGTCCGTCTTATGTCTCCCTCAATCATCGTCGTGGTTATTCTCCCTTATTCATCCTCTATTTCCTGTCCTCTGTGCCTCACGCCTACTCTCGCTTTCGCCGCTAACCAATTTGCCGCCCTCATCTCCCGCTCGTCTCCTTCCACTCTATTTGTTTTTTCCTCTCCCTCTATTACTGTTCCTCGCTCTTTGTTTAGGAGGATAAGACGTTTGTTTCATCGCTCAGCCTCCCGTACATACGTGCGAGGGAGGACGGTGGGATTCTGTGAGGCTGAGTACAGTCTCAGTGTGCCACCAAGCCTCTCTTTAAGGGGCGGCAGGTGTGTGTGTGTGTGTGTGTGTGTGTGTGTGTGTGTGTGTGTGTGTGTTCGTGTGTTCCAGTGATTGATGTTGCTTTGAAAGGCGATACAAATATTGTTGGACTGAAGTTGTTGTTAGCTGGTGTACACCGGCCTGGTGAGAGGCGCAGATGGATGGAATGAATCGATGATGTCTCAACCTGCATGTTTTTGTTTCTATTCATACTGGATCCCTCTGGTTCTCTAGGCCTCCATCACACATACCGACATTTTACAGTTTGACACAGATTAAGACCAATACTTGTTATTGTATGGGGGGGCTTTAGACCACCAAGCCACCGTGTAGGCTTCTTTCTTTGGATAATTTAAAGTACAAGGTTGCAAAGCAATTGCATTATCATTGTATAACAGGGTTGCACGACTAAATGCAGATTGCGGTGTCATTTTTCTACGCAACAAAACACAAAAAAGAAAAAACGACATATGCGGAGGGTGGACGATGAGTTAAGGAGTCACTCTGCTTGAGGAAAGAAGCTGTTCTGAAGTCTGGTGGTACAGCAGCTGATACTTCTGTACCTCTTTCCAGACGGCGGCAGGGTGAACAGGTTGTGGCTGGGGTGGGTTTTGTCTTTTTCATGTCCTTTGAGCTCTTCGCAGGCACCTCATGTCACCAATGATGTGCTGGGTGGTCTTAAACACCCGGAGAGCCCTCTTGTCCTGAGCCGTGCACATCCCATGCCAGTTTGTAATGTTTCCAGGATGCTTTCTATTGCTCCTCTGTAAAAGTTGACAAGAACTTTGCACGGGAATTTCGCCTTCTTAAGTTTCCTTGAGAAATACAACTGTTTGTGAGCTTTCTTTACCAGGATGGAGACGTGTGATGACCATGTCAGGTTGGTTCTGATGCTGATTCCCAGGAACTTAAAACTGTTCACTTGTCATACCTGCAAACTTGTCGCTTTTCAGCGAAATTAGCCATTTTGAATGAAAATATATCATCCCCGTGAATCGTGTAGATCCGTAGAGGTTTCTTTTTTGTGGGGGGGGGGGGGTCATCTGGCCAGCCAGCGTTTCTCAGATTGGAGTGAGACGAGGAGAAAAGGTGATGTCGTGATCTTCGCAATAAAACATCTTTGATGTGACGTGTTGAGTCTTGGTCAATCAGCGTTAAGATGTCTACACCGTCTTCATTTCCCTTAGTTAAAGTTCATTTCCCTCAGTTAAAGTTTAAGTTACGTTATGTTCCATTACCGTTCAGATTTGCTGGGTTAAGTTAACGTCCACTGCATGCGGAACTTTGTCGACTGTTCGCCAGTATCGCGATTTAGAAGGAAAAAATGTAACATGATGAAACATGCAGCCCCCCGTGTTCCGGTTCCGTTCACACGGTCACTCATTAACGTTTAACCGGAACACCGGCACATCTGGTTGCAGGTTGTTTTTTTTAACTCAAAGTAGAATGAGGATGATTTCGTGGTCAGAATAACTTGAAACACGAGGCCCAGATACTGATGAGATGATGCGGTCAGGAAGCTTCAGGAAGGGGATGCTGTTTGTGTAGCGCAGCTTGACGCAGGACTGAGATGTGAGTGGAGGTGGGCCTGGATAAAGGTGGAGGTCTAAACAGACGTGAGTACAGCTTCCCACTGTCACAGTATTTTAAATACATTGATAAGGCAGACATGCTAAGTGCAGCCTCTGCTCCAAGGAGATAAAGTACAGCAACAAGGGCTCAAATGCCCTCTCATCACACTGTTCACACTGTTCACTGTGATGACCACAGCCAGTGTACCAACAGTCCCAACAGTCCCACATGCAGTTGCTCTCAAGAACCCTGAAGTAATGAGAGGGTTAAGGGGCCTGTACCTTCATTTCAGCGGGTTGCTAATGCAGAGGTGTGTATAGATCACAGCTATTATTTTACTCTTGATCAGCTACCTTAGCCAGAGTAGATTTTCATTTTCATTTAAATAATTGAACTGGATTGAATGCATATTAATTGCAAATAGAAGATAGGCCACAATTCTAACAGCTTTACAGTAACAGTGGAAGTTAATAGTAAGCCATACAGTAACAGGGTTCAATGAAAACGAATCACTTTTTTTGTACAGCCGATAGCTCTCGCTACTCTTGCATATCTTTGTTTTTATATGACTAAAACCTGAGACCTCGGTCTCAATGGATTTTGTCTAATTAAAGGTTAATAATAATAATATTGATTGAAAAAGCTAACTAGCCAGCTGCTCAACTAGAGCTGAAATACTGATTAATAACTGAATAATAAATTTGTTTTTTTGCTTAAAGTAAATGTCTTATCACTTAACTTTCTTCTCAGAGTACAACAGAATGCTACATTTTAAAGTTCATATTTAAAATAAAATTCTCCCGGGTAACACGCGGGAGAATCAGGACAGTACATTCAAGTAGTGCACATGCAGCATCAATCATGACTCACTTTCCCTCACATAACTGAGTTTAAACAAAGAGCGTGTGAGAGTAATAGAATTCGCTGCTGACTGGCAGAAACCTTGAATATTCAAAACCTTTACTTTTTTTATAAAAAAATACATTTTTACACTGCGTCATCATGTGTGATCAGATACCTTCATGTCTCCTTATGTTATTAATATGTACCAAAGATCAAGCTCACATGGAGTCACAGGACTTTTGACAAGTGTATGCTGAGATATGTCTGCTGAGGCTACATTTGACAGGGTACACTGCACTGTCTTTAACTGAGCAGCGAGGTCCAGACGAGGGGTGCTGTGATGCAATGCACGCTCACCCTCAACAGCAAATCTGGTAAAAGGAAATGCAAGAAGAGCTCTGCTGACCTGAGTGTGCGCCCTTGTACCAACGGGCTCAGTAGGTTTAGACTGCACATCCATTGAGTGATAAATCGATTTTATTTCTTCTTCAAGCAATTGGAAGTCAATAAAAGCAAAGGATAAAGTATTGATGTTTCTGTTTCATGCCATATTCATGACAGAAACTATTTTTAGTCTTGTTTTCAGTCTATTGTTGTAATTTACTTTTTCTATTGTAATTTCATTTAAAATGTGTTTCTTACTGTTATTGCTATTCTATATTGCACTGGTGTCAGTTTTACTTTAACACTTAATAATTATTACTCTATTTTTCATATATGTTTATATTTGTATTCTATTGTTTATTGTTTTATTCTTGTGTCGTAATCTTTGGTCAAACTCTGGCACAAGACTTTCCTTCCTCATCTTATGGTCCTCGGTGTCAGGCTGAGCTCGGGGTACTTCCCGTCTGAGAAACCTGTCCTGTAAACTTCACCATGAAAACCACATTTCTTTGCTCATTATTTTAATGTCATCCCGCTGCCTCGACAGCAGCTTCCTCTTCTCTTCCCTCCACATTTCTTGACCTTTTGTTGTGCATGTGCTGAATGTTGGTGGATAACAACAACTAAATGCCATGCCTGTGTTTGGTATGCTGCTTCTTGGTTGTTGTTGTTTTTTGAGACAGCACACTGTAGGGTCCACTTAATATAGGCCACATGCAGAAGCAGACATACCAGAACCACAAGCTGCTGCCTGCTTTCAAAGTGTGGCTTATCGTCTCATCAAGCACTTTTTATAATAGCATTATCTCATGCTTTGATGTAATTAGGATGCCACAGGTACCCGAGGGATCTTAAGTCCAGTTTCATGTACCTAATGAATATATGTATATATGTATGATATACAGTATTACCATTTCTGGCAGCTAGCTCCCAATGTTGATTCATTCCTTGCCTCACGAGTCCCTTGGCGTTTGTTTCCATGCTGGTCGTGACATAAATTCAAAAACATATCTCAAAATGACTTCATCTAGAGATGTTGGAAATCGTGACTGTCGTCAGTACCTTGACTGGATGAGAAAAATAAATAAAATGGGATTCAATAATACCTTGCTGTTGCTAACGGTAACTGTAAAATTAAAAAAAAGGCATTTCAATAATTTAATTAAATTCAATTTATTTTCTATCGTCCAAAATCACAAATCAGAAATTTGCCTCAGAGGGCTTTACAATCTGTACACATACTCCTCTGTCACAGGACCCTCACATCGGAACAGGAAAACCCCCCCCCAAAAAAACCCTTTAACAGGGAGAAAAGAGGAAGAAACCTTAGAGAGAGCAACAGAGGAGGATCCTCTCCCAGGATGGACAGAAGTGTGATAGATGTGTACAGAATGAACAGCATAACAGAGTTACAACACATTCAATGCATATGACAGAAATTATTCATATAATGAGAGTAGTAAGTATAATAATGATGGAAAAATTATGACTATTAATAACAGCAGTGGATATAGTATAATAATAATTTTGATAATAAAAGCAGTAATGGTATCGGTAATAGCAAAAGCAATGCAACTACTAATGATAATGATAGTAGCAGTTGGGGTCAGCAGGGCCATGGCAGGAGGCAAGACCAGGGTCCAGATATAACCACGATCCACAGAAACCTGCGAGGCGAGAAAGCACAAAGACTCCAGTGAAGAAGCAAAGTCAGTAATGAGCATTAATGGGACATGAATTCATACAGAAGGAGAGAGAGAGAAGAGGAGAGAGGAGCTCAGTGTGTCCTAGGAAGTCCAGCAGTCTAGGCCTATAGCAGCTTAACTAGGGGCTGGTCCAAGGCAAACCTGAGCCAGCCCTAACTAAGCATTATCAAAGAGGAAAGTCTTAAGCCTACTCTTATATGTGCTGAGTGTGTCTGCCCCCCCCCCGGACTGAAACAGGAAGCTGGTTCCACAGAAGAGGAGCTTGATAACTGAAGGCTCCGGCTCCCATCCTACTTTTTAAGACTCTAGGAACCACAAGCAACCCTGCATTTAGGGAGCGCAGCTCTCTAGTGGGGTAATGTTGTACTATAAGATCCTTTAGATATGATGGTGCCTGACCAATTAGGGCTTTGTAGGTGAGGAGAAGGATTTTAAATTATATTCTTGATTTTACAGGGAGCCAGTGCAGAGAAGCTAATACAGGAGTAATATGATCTCTTTTCTTAGTTTTTGTTACTACACGTGCTGCAGCATTCTGAAACAACTGGAGAGATTTAAGAGACTTATCCGAGCAGCCTGAAAATAAGGAATTGCAGTAATCTAGCCGAGAGGTAACAAATGCATGAACTCATTTCTCTGCATCGCTTTGAGACAGGATGTGCCTGACTTTTGAAACGTTACGTAGGTGAAAAAAGGCAGTCCTTTAAATGCGTTTTATCCGGGAGTTAAAGGACATATCCTGATCAAAGATCAGTAGATATTGGGATTGTCACCGCCAAACATGCCAATGCGTAAAGCGCATGCTCTCCCATAGATCGTTCTGCTGAAGGTCGTACTCGTCGTGGTGCTCCAAAATGGGCTCACAAAGCTCCTGTAGGGCAGCTCTCTTTTCAAAGACCGTGTTGACCAGTCAAGAGCTATATTGCCACCGTGTTGGTGCCACACGAGGCAGACGCCGCTGGCAGATGTAGTCGAGCAGCTGCGTGCACTTTGGGGACCTGGAAAAAAATATAATTTACATTCTCTCAACTTTGAGACCCCTTGAGTCAGCACTGAATTTAGCCGATGGGCATAGCAGTATATAAATAAAGCCATAGGAGCCTTCTTTTTAACTTCAGCCTGCACCCCATTAGGTCCAGATGCCATGACCGCTGCGCCATCAAAACACTGAGCCACGACTTTGTCCAGACAATCGTGGTCCTCCAGGAATCGGATGAGAATAGCAGTGATGTCATCGGCTCTCTTGTTGCTGGTGACATCGTAAAATATGACGAACCTTTTCTTGACGCCAGTATCTGTCACATAACGGACCACCAGAGCCAGCTGCGATGTATTATCAGTGGTTTGTCCACCATAACAGCGACAAAAGGTGCTTCATTTATCTCACGTCTTATCTCCTCTCCCATCACTTCAGCTATAGCACTGATCAGGTCGTTTTGTATTTTGCCTAATGTCCCGGAGCTCCGTTTCCCTGCAAACTTTGTTCGTTGAGTTGTAGATCCACTCGGGTCTCCCCAAAAGTTTCCAAAAGCCCTGTAACTTGTAAGTGTGCTGCCGGGCTATGGTGTCTTTATTGCTGCCTTGGTTAGGCAACTCAGGTTTGCAATTCCAGCGTGGCTCCAAACACCAAAGCGCTCAGTTGAAAATAAAAGGCATTCCCAGCAATACAATTTGCGCTAATTTACGCTGTTACAGTTTGTAGTTGCTGGACTGAAAGTGGCATACAAATCCTTTCCTTGGCTGGGTCAGGGCTGCCAGCCGTGGGGTTGGCCGACCCTTCCCTCGGATGTCCAGCTTTTCTTGAAATGTCCTTCTCGAGAAAGGCGTCACCAAATCCGTTTCTCCTCCTCCTTCAGCCATTGAGCATTAAAAAAAACAAACAAAGCTAGGTAAAAAAAAAAAAAGAATATACACCAACAAGAACGCTAAAAATGTAATGCCACGTAAAAACTTCTTACATATCTTTAAATTTGAACTCTTACTACTACAAAGCTGTGCTAGCTAGTTTCACAACGGTCACGCTAAACCACTGACCAATCAAGCCGCACATTAATGATGACGTACTTGTAGGCCAGCTAGAACTTCTGACACGTCAAAGAATACGCCCAACATGTCCAACTAAAAATCTGATTGGTTGAAGACTATGAAAATCAATAATATCGTCCTCATTTAGTTTAACTGTAAAGGGTTTCACTTGTAATTCTGAAGGCCTCCGGGCAGATTTCTTTACTTAGAGACAGCATTGGGTAGGGCTGCACAATTATGGCCAAAATCATAATCACGATTAAAATCTTTTGATCAATATTGAGATCACGATTATATTGAGATCACGATTATTTATCACGATTATTCATTAATTTTAGGGACATCTTTTTATTGCACTTTCACGTTTAAATGAACAAGAACACTGCTCCACTTCCATTGTTGTGCTACATTCTGGCTAATGTACAAATCTTTGCATCAGACTGGTCCTTATCACAGTGCATCTCGTAGAAGGAAAATATAAATAAAATAGTATCAACACTTTTTACCCAAAATTAAATCAACGGAGCACTGCTTTCACTTCCATGTTGTGCTACATTCCAGCTAATGTACACGTCTTTGCATTAAAATAAAACTTATACGGTTCTTATTCACCTGAAGCAAAATATAAATGACCGTCTGCTCTCTGTTCTGTTGTCTGTCTCTCTACTCTTCTACTAATACCGGAGTCGACAGAACTTATTTTGAGGCTGCCGCTGCAGGGTGCGCGCATGACACCTCCCATCTCGTTCGCCCCCTGGTGGTTGGCTGACTGTTAGTTGAGGAAGCGCTTGATTTGATATGTAGCAGAGCACGCATTTTAAACGTCAATATTGCTGACGATAATGCTCATTTAATTGTGGCAGCCAAAATCGTGATCGCGATTAAAATTTGATTAATTGTGCAGCCCTAGCATAGGGGCGAAATCTGATTGGATAAAAGCTCTACTTAAAACAAGCTGTGCTGGAAGCAGAGCAACTGAGGAAGACAGTAGCTGTGCAATGAAATAATAAGCTAATGGGAAACATATTTAGAATACATGTATTTATGAAAAATAATTACATTTTAAAATAGCTATATTTGTGATTCTGTCGGTGTCTAGGCCAGCAAAGAAGGCCTTGCTGGCCCTGAGGGCCCACCATTGACTTCGAGACAAGGGAACCAGAAGTGCACACATACAGACTCATTTCCGTGTGTTAGGACTCATTTATGCAGCATTCCATTGTATTTGTTGTCGACTTTGTATGATAAGAGATAATAGACGGTAATAGACTCAACAGTACATCGCTGTCACCCTGTTCTTTTTTCCTGACTTCATTCCATTGAGTACTTCAGGGACTGACTTTGCCCCCCCACTCAGACATCCGGAGTGACAGCCGTCAGCTGATGGCTTTGTCTGCTGTGTGCTCTTGACAGCGACCTGATGTGACGGCAGTCGTCAGAGGTTTTGGTTTGCCCGATGGTTTCCATTCAATCCGGCATCACCCTCCTTGCTGGAGTATACTCACCTGTTGGGGAGGGGGGGGTGTTATCGATTGCTGGCCTCCCTTCCAATTACACTTTCTCTATCTGTCATCAAAAACAACTGACACCTAATCCCAGTCTGTTGCTAGCCGTCTGTTGCTAGCCGTCCGTTGGTGTCATCCCGGATAATTGATAGAAAGCCCAACGTGTCTGCGAGTGTTTCGAGAACAATATTGGCAGCATGTCTATCCAAATCCCCTCATACGGCGGGGAGTTTAAGCTTTTTATGCAGTCTGACATTTTGGATTTCCTTCTTTCTTTCTTCTCGTGTCTGACAGCAGCTGTGTGGGATGTAGCATTGAAAGGCTATGAAATCTCAATTTTATGACGATGCGCACGTTCTGAAATGTTGGTAATCAAATGGACCGGCATGCCAAAGATACAAATTCCAATTCTTGTTGCTCTTACCCTGCCAATACCCCTAATGGAGGTGCTGGCTCTTCTGAGGACAATTTTTTGTCTTTGTCTTTTGTCTTTGTTTTGGAATTTGTGCTGTAAGATTTTTGAATGTACTCTTCAGTTACTATTATAATGTTGTTTCCTTTTAAATCTTAGGGTTAGGTATCGGGTTAAGGATGCACCAATCTAATTTGACATATCTGTACTGGTGCTGATCGACTATCGGCAGGATGTCACTACATCAACACCGTTATTGTAATATTCAGTGATTCCTCTATTAATCACATTCATTTTGCAATTGTGGGCCTTTGTGTTTAGTGCCACAGTAATCCCTGGCTTCACGTTATTTTAAATGAAAAATGATTCCAAGAGATCAACCTTCAAATATTTTTAAATTTGAGGGAAAAAAGGGCACTGGTATTGGACAGGTACTCTGTCAGCAGACACCCTGAGTTGAATTGTTGGAATGGGTATAAACAAGGATCAGTGCATCCCAACTAAATTTAATTATTGTCATATATATATATATATATATATATATATATTCTTTAATCAGATTTTATGATACTGTCTTTGCTCGATTGGGTATCGGTGATAATGGGGCCGATCTGTTCAATTCAACTCTGTTTATAAACTATTTACATTATGTTCATTTTAAAAATCATGTGCTGTGCTTTTAGTATTGTTCTAAGATACAATATGCATCTGCATGCAAAGGGGATTTACTGCAAAAATCTCTGATTCTTTTAGAGTTTCTAGAAATAATTGTATTTCAATATCCTTCTTTTCCTTTTTTCTCGCAATATAATACAACCACCGTTTGCTCCAATGGTCAATCCCTTGACATAAGTGTCTCTGACTGAAACAACATTGTTGGACAATCATATTGATTAGCTGTGCAAAGAAAATATTGAATATGTAGCTTGGTCGGAAAGGAATCTTTATGGAGTTGGATGTTACTAAAATCCACAATATATCATAAAATCCGTTTCTCCTGACCTAAACAGTTCCGTCCATGCACAGCACCGACCAACCTCTTTGCTGCTGCTACACATGCAACAATCCTGCTGCTACACATGCGGCCTCTGTACGAGCTTTGCTGCAGTCCCAACACACATCAGTTCATAGCCAATGCATTCTTGATTAGGCGTGGACACAGTAATTGTTTTCATTGCCTTGGATTGGAACGACATTGAATTTAATGTGGTCCATCGATCTTTTGTTGGGGGGAAATTGGGTTTGTTACCAGCGTTGTAGATCTCTCATGGCCCACGTGTTAACCTTTAATACTCTCTCGCTCTCTCTCACCACATTTTTCTCTCTAATCTCACTATATCTCTATCTCACCTCACCCTCCCCTCTTCGTCCTCCTGTCTCATTCTCCTGCTCTTTGACTTTTAATCTCTCGCTCTTTCTCTTTCCCCTCTATCTGTCTTTCCTTTTGTTTTTCACTCCCTCCTTTTCCTCCCCCACTACCTCTTTTTTTCCCTGTTCTGCTCCCTGTTTTTACTTTCAATTTAAAAAGTCCATTAACATGATTGCCTATCAGAAATAATATTGATGTTGCAGTTTAACACTGACCAATAGCTGAAAGGTGTAACCAGCAAATATTTCTATTTTATATACAACTTAAAAGATTGTCAATATTGCCATTGACCGATTTTTTCTTTTCTTTCTGTCAGCTAACTGATTTACTAAAATAATACATTTTTTCTACTGTGCATCATTGCCAGAAGCTCCTGAAAGCTTCCAGTTAGATCTCTGTTAGGTTTGGAAAAATACTGCTCTGGGCTGTAAAACAATCAAGCAGACTTGAATGTTGTGGTACACCACGAAAAATGCAGAGCGAGCAGCCTTGTGAAAGTTCCGTCCAGTGTCTAAATGAAAAGCACAGCTGTTTAATTTATCTTGTAAACAGTTACATTCAGTGTTCTTACTAAAACTGAAAGTATCATTGATCCCGCATGGGCTACGGCCTTTGTTGACCAAGTCCGTATTTTTCGTATTTGTTTTTTTAACTCCGTCATCCACTAAAATTCGTTGCACACAGAAACCTTGGACACTGAGTCTGATGCATTTTATTATTCCATTCATTGCAAAAACTCACAAAATGAGACTAAACTGAATTATGTATGGATAGCGCTAGTTCCAAATGGGGCAGATGAATGACTGAAATTAGCATGAAGCTATAGTTCAGCTATAGAGCACAAGCACTACCGTCTAACCTTTCGTACATCCTTAGTTTTGAGACCATCCATGATTCCAAGCTGTTTTGCAAACAACTGCCACAATACTGTGGCAATAATGTGAAAGATGTCTCTCATAGTCACTGACACATTTTAGCTAGGGAGGGTACACAACACTCTACATAAGAGAAACATGGGAAGCAGAGTTAAAGATTCAAATAACAGGAAGAAGAATCGTTTCAAATGTGAGACACAATGTACGTCCACAAACTCACTAGTATGGAGGGAACTCTGCTGGAAGAACTGAACCCACTTTTTTATTACACCCAAACAAAATAAAAAGCAGGCGACTTGCTGCAGTCCAACAATGTTGGAGGCTGTGTGGGACCACGGAGGCTGACCACTCGCATATTTTCTGGAATTGTACAAAGATAGCGCTATATTGGGAAAATCTTAATGTTGTTAAAAACATTTTGGGATAAGAGATCCCAAACACCTGCCCTGTGATGTATCTTGGAAACATTGAAAGTGTTGTGATGAGAAAAGACCTCTACTTGACGAAAGTTTTACTTGCAGCAATTAGGAAAGCCGTTACCAGAAATTGGCTTAATGTCAACATTCCGAAACAGGAACAGTGGCTGGAAATTGTCCAAGACATATTCTGAGAGTCGAGGAGAATGCATTTAATAAGAACTGGAAGAAATATAACTTTTATATGAGATGTGACACCGACCACATGAATGCTTAATTCAAATATATTCGTATGAATATAGAAATGTCTCCAGACAACTACTAACGGCCATTATTATCTTTAATTACTTTGCATAAGCTACTATATTATCTGTCGATGTTGTGCTGTTCTGTTTATAGCTTTCTGAAAACTCATTAAAAAACTTCGTGAAAAGAAAAGAAAGACAATGTATCTGATAAGCTCAATGTACTGCACACTACAGAACAGAATTGAGCAACTAGAGAGCCAGATACTTCCCTCAGGTGTTGGTTGAGACCAAAACCGAGCTAGAAGGAAAGTGAATGTTGGACTTAAATTAATAGGATGGACAGGAACATCACTCCAATGCCTTCTGGGTTTGTGTAACTAGGCAATTGTTTGCTGACTTCTTCACTAAGGTTCTTTTTGCTACTCTTCTTGGTGCATAACCGCCACCAACTGTCAGTGGAATAGCATGAAACTATTAGTAGGAATGTTATGTCATCCCATAAGCATAACAGAACAGGGAACAATGCACTAGAGCCCAGGTTCCCCAAGACAATGGATTTATTTTTTATCTTTAGATCAAGCACCGTCATCCCAAACTTCTACTCATTGGGTTCGATAAATCAAATCGTTCCGTATGAAATCTACAGGGGAAATTGGTTTATACTGTATACATAGTGAGGCATAAGGCCAGTGGGGGACATTGACTATCTAATAGACTTACGTATATAATATACCGTTTAAGAATTCAGCATTGGTCTTCTCTATCGAAACTCAAGTAGACAGGTGAAATCCTTGCACATAATCTATAATAATGCAAAATTGAGAGCGCACAGAAAATGTGGCAAATCGGGCATCATCCTAAATCATTTCTTTTTACCTTTCTCTTTGTCTTTCACAGCAGTCCGAGTGTAAAGCCGGTCCCAAGGAAGGCGCAGAGCTGGCCGTGGACCTGCTGGGCCTGGGTAAGACGTGACCGACCTCCTGCCATCGTACAATATAATAACGTATCAAACTGTACACTCACACGACCGCCCAATGCGTCAGGTGTTTGAATCAAACCAATCACGCTGGCTGATGTAATAACATTTCTCGATTGACATTGTAATAATTTAGGTTGAATAATGTGTGAGGTTATAAGGGAAAGGCTTAGCTGTCAGGATTTATTTGAGTCATGTGCCGAGACCTTTTGTTCCACTTTGATGACTTATCACACCTCCTGGCAGTTAATACATCATCGGTGGCTTCAGGCCGCCATGTCTGACACAACTGTGAGCAGACTACAGTTAAATCCACCCAATGGTCCAGTCATGTACCGGACTTTCTAATTATGATTCAAGGTCTATTTCAAAAAAGGAAAGGAAAGGATTGTGTTCTTTAGGCGAACATATACAAGAAAATTCTATTTTAAACCCAGTTACTCCCTTGAGTAAATGGACTGTACCTGTACAGCCCTTTTCTAGTCTTTCCGACCACTCAAAGCCCTTTAACACTACATGTCATCATTCACCCATTCACACACTGACGGAAGGAGCTACAATGCCACCTGCCCATCAGACTAACTTATTCACACAAGGTAGGAACAGCTACGGGAAGCATATGCCTGATGCTTGTGATGCAGCTCAGCCAATCAAATATGGGTATTCTAACAAGTTTCCTGAATCGAGTGAGATACACACATGGGAGAGACAAGGAGAGAGGACGAAGAGTAGAAGAATAATTACGTGAGTCAGAGAAGTTATTTCACATGACGAGAAAAAAGTGGTCCGCGAGACCAGAATCTTTAACCAAGAATGAACAGACTCTTTCAGGTTAATTCTTCCCACGGACAGTTTAAAACCAGTAGGTCTCACATGTTCAGAGACCGTGACGATTATTAAAAGCGGTAATGTGAAGCGTCACTACGAGACAAAGCACAACTCTTTTGAGCAAATGTACCCACTCACATCTGAAATGAAGGCACAGAAAATAAACCTTATGCTGCGTTCACACCAAACGCGTCGCGAATTCATCACGCCGAATATTCGCGTCCATCGCGCCGTTGTTCAAAACGCCGGGGACCAAGTGTTCATTCGCGCGAATCGCGCTGGAAGCGCCGGAGAGGGGGCGCGGCTTATCGCCCTGAAAGCCGTTCAACTGTCCGCCATTAACCATGAAAAAATAACGTATTTCTGCTTAGTACGTGTTTTGGAAGTCACAGATATCCCGGGAAACTAAACGCCGTCATGTCTGGTTCATAACATTGTCCAGAGGAGCTCCATGGATTTTATCGAGCTGTATTCAATGTGTCTAGCAAGCCACACGTCGCTGTTTACTACAGCTGTATGTACACAAAATAAACTGAATTGGCTGTGATTTAATGGCAATAAACTGACAAAAAGGGACTCCGAAATAACTACGTAATGATGCCGATTTGATCGTAGAGCTCTGGGTGAACACAGACGGCTACAGTATTTATTTCCTGATTCAACAACGGCAGGATGTCACTGATGACAGGGGGAGCAACTCAACGCTGATAGGCTCCGGGGCGTAATGCGAATATTTCGCAGAAGTTGAAAAATTTCAACTCGCGCGTTTGGGGCGATTTGGCGTTTGACGCGTTCGATTCGCGTCAATCGCGCCGCGCCATCGCAAATTCGCGCCTGTGCATAGACTTTGTATGTAATCTACTCGCGCGAATAATTCGCGACGCGTTTGGTTTGAACGCAGCATAAGAGTCCAATATGATCAGAATCCTAACACATGAATTCACTGACCAACAGTGATGTTAACAGAGAGAATAGAGCTGAAACAAGTGGTTTAATAACCACAGTTAAAGATCATGCACACTAATTTATCTTGTTAGAAGATGAGAAAAATGTGGCTTTTTGATTGACATCACTTCACACCTGAATAAAGTGAATTTTAAACTGCAGGGCAAATCGGTGAAATTAATTTTTCTAAAATGAATTACTTTATTTTAAGATGCACATTTCTGAAATGTCAGTTATTCTTTAATGCAGCTCTTATTTTACTTGAAATGAGAGAACATGTATTTTTTGTATTTCTATGTATTATTTATAATCCATTCAGTTAAATTTGAAAACTGACAATAATAATTGTTCAAATATAATTGATGTGTACTTTCTTCATTTGATTTGACAGTTGTTGACTACACAGAGACGTTGTTACTACTACTAGGCTACTTCAATATATATATATATATATATATATATATATATATATATATATACCGCTACCAGAGCCATATACATCTCTTTGTCACTCCTCCGCATTCCAAATATGGTAACTTCCATTCACTGGTTCCAAAAAGTAAAGATGGCGACGCCCGTAAACCAAGATGGTGACGGCCAAAACGCAGAATTCAAGGCTTCCAAACGGCAGTCCACAGAAAAAAAAGAAATTCTAGCACTGATGCCATTGTTGGACTATTAAGTCTTTATTCATAAAGATCAAGAGATTTTTCTTTTGCCCTGACAGCTATCAAAAATTAAAATTCTTCATTAAAATGATAGACTACATGGTATCAAGTGTTATATAACCACAATATTTTTGGGGGGGAAGTTTGTAGCTGTATCTGTCGGATCGGAGGGAGAACTGATCGTTAATCTCCTGTAATAGCATTTGTGTCCAGTTCAACAGCAGAATAGCCGAATGCACCGAGGATATGACATTCAAATAAGGTCACAAGCTGGACTCAAACCTGTGACATTTTGAGTTTACAGCATGCGTCTTGGACATTGTCCTCCGTGCTTGTTTTTAGGCCAGATGGCAAAAACACAGCCAGTTGGGGTTGGTTCGGGTTTTTACACCAGGAATGTGTAATATCTGATCACCTTGTTTTCCGTATACGGGGCTGTATTGTATTAGACTCGGCCAAGGGGGTAAGCTGCGCTGACAGAAGAAATAGCCGGTGGATACGGCATTGATCAAATATTCCTGGCCGCAGCATGGAAGAGTGAGAGTTGACGCGCTGCAATAAATAACCAATGCTACACACCTTGCAGCCACGTCAAGTGGATGAGATTTCACACATAATCGATAAGTCAAATTCGTGGCAGTACGCCTTCAGCACTCACACTTCCCCACCCCGTTCCTCCATCCATCCAACCGTGTCTCTGGTTATTTTACTCTGTGTTTCTTGTCAACTCCTCTGTTCAGTCTAATTCAGTTTAGCAGGCTGTGCTGGAATGAAAGCATAAACAATATTGTGAGACCAGATACGCATTTTTACACAAATTCTCTCTCCGTCCTTGCTTTTATCTCCTTGGTTTGCCAAACATATTTGCTTTTCTATTTCTATGATTATCTATCATCATTTAAAGGCTGTCTTTTCCCCACAGCAATATTAAAACTAAATGTATGTATATATTTCAGGTTTTAGTTTTTTTTTAGCTTTGCTGTCCCCTGATGATAAATGCTCTCTCAGAGATGCTCCATCCAGCCAAAAATAGATCTCTTCAGGAGCCACTGAATCAATTCATGAAAACGTCTATTGATGGAGCACCCCTGTCTGTTTGTTTCTGTCTCCATGTCCCTTTCACTTCCACCTCGGCATTTCCCTGCTGTAATGTTCCTGACACGCCGAATTGACACTTGAGTGCAGACGGAGAGAGTAAACAGGATTCTTCCTCCATGTTGTCTCTATTCTAGCAGCAGCTGTCCTTGCTTTGGTCGTATCTTTACCTCTGGTTGAAATATTTGGGTTACTCTTTCTCTTGATATAGTTTATTGGGTGAAAGACAAATTGTATTGTTGCAACCAGGGACAGGGCATCTTTCTTGCTCAGTTTTTGTTTCCATTGACTTATCTTATTCCGAATCTTTGTGATATTTTTTCAAACAAAAAAAGGAAAAATGGGAGAAAATGTACAGAGCTGTGTGCGCCAAAACAATGAAGCTCAACGTGCTAAGACGCTAAATGGGCTACATTGGCAAAGCCCATTATTTCAAATATTTTCATCATGCACTGTTTACGTCCATGTGTTCTCGCCAGCAGTCTTCTTTGTCCGTGCATTGCTGTGCTTCTTGAACCATTACTGGCACCAACTGTTGCTCAGGGGATCAGTGGGAAACTGGCGACGGGAACGTGTATCATGTTGCCCGTCCTTGCACGCGTTCACGATACAAACAAACCCGCGGCCAAATCGTGACAACATTGCTTCACAGTATCAAAACTAAGCTGCATTTCTGTTTATGTTTAGGCTTCACAATCATAAAGTATTGATTTGACTAACTTCTCAGTGCAACAATGAAAGAGTTACTCGAAGGAACAGCGGTCTCCTGGATGAAAGTCCTGTGTTTGTTTGACCGATCCACCCGCCCCGACCAATCGTTGGTATTTGACGAGTATGGTGTTAGACCGGGTTGCTTAACAAGGCTGTATCATCACCACTCCTTACCAGATGTTGGCTGTGCAGCACAGTTTTGTTGTTTACCCGTCAACAAGACAAAGAAAGGATTGACTCTTGAGCTTTATAGTTAACGATCTTTATAAATCACTGACCTGAAAAACTATTTTGACCATTAATGCCATTAATGGTCAAAGGAGAACAATGTTTTGTGGTATTTTGAAGAAACACCACTACATTCATTACAACAACAACATTGCCAAGTTTAGGAATATTATCTTAATATTAACATTAACTATTATGATAAAGTTAGTAGTGTTAGAAATTGATATGCTACCCCCTATACATGACAGGGCCACACGATAAGGTAATCATGCAGAACCTGCTTTAGTTGATAAGTGCTGCAAATTGAATTTAGCAATTCATCAAATTGCTAAAATCAATTGATGATGTGCAGTGAAACTGGGGCCACTGGCAGTCTGGGCCCGCAGGGCAGCTGCTCACTTTGTGCAGACTTGACTGCAAAGAAATTTGTCCGCAAGTTTGTTTGCATCGAATGCTCACTGGTTACATAATTGTTCAACTTTCCAATATGCATCAAAACACCAACATCACAGTATAAACTATCACAACTATCACATCAGTTCACCATTTAACATCACCGCGTATTCCTTTATCACCTGTAAACACATTTTACCAGTAGCATCCATCTTCCCTCTCTATAATGGTCACCATCTGGACTCACCCGCTCCCAGAATCGCTCGCTGGGGAGCGGGCGAGCTTCATTTCATGCCCTAGTTGTGACTTGTGTTTCGGGGGGGGGGAAAGTGGGCTGAATTCTCATATTTCTTTTGGGTACCAATACTTCAAAGTCCCGTTCATTTTCCTAGTCAACAGGGTGGATGAAAAAAAACAAATTTCAAACGTGTTTGTGAGAAATCTAATCAGGATATTGCGTTAGAATCAACGCAGGGCTTAATCAAGTCTGATATTTTACCCCCTTTTGCGGCGGCCGAGTCCTTAATGTGACAGCCTCCCACTGCTGAATGAGGTCGCTGTATTCATTGAAGATACTGGGAAGCTCTGTATTTGTGTGTGTGTGTGTGTGTGTGTGTCTCTGTGTGTGTGTGCGTGCAAATGTACTCTGGGCAAAGGGGTTCGGGGTGCTTATAAAACACCCCCCAGCCCTCCACCACCCCCACCCTGAACCACGGGTCTGTTTCCATGGTGAAGCTGAGAGCGCTCTCAAGAAGCGGCTCCATCCCGTAATAAAAGGACGGTGGGCTCATTGCCCGACATGGCAGTCATGATGATGATGATGATGATGATGATGATGATGGCTGCTTTTTTTCTCCCTCCGGCTCATTTCCATGGCAATGAGTGAATGAGCTTTTTGTAAGGGGGGGGGTAGTAGAGTGGTAAGAGGGTAATTGAAATCCTATTTTTTCTCTCGTCTATTTGAAAACGTGAAGAATGGCACCCGTCATTCTTGTCGGCCCCTAAAGTAATAATCATAATAGGCTTCAAGCAGCAATTTACAAGGTGACTTAACTACCAAAATAAAAGCCAAGCTCATACAGTCAAGTACAATTTATTCATATAGCCGAGTTTCAACATATTACAATTTTGCCTCGGTCAGCTTAAAGGCATCACGAGAAGGATGGAGAGCAAAAATGTTTAATTATTAGGGCGGAAGGTGTTGCCGTCAAAGTAGTTCTTTGAAAATGAGTTTTGGTAAGTGGTTCAGAAGGATGG
Organism: Anarrhichthys ocellatus; assembly: GCF_004355925.1. NCBI lineage: Eukaryota > Metazoa > Chordata > Actinopteri > Perciformes > Anarhichadidae > Anarrhichthys > Anarrhichthys ocellatus. The sequence continues at coordinate 749,407 of NW_022280134.1, forward strand.
TGAGTGGTCTTTGCCAGCCTGCTCACAGTGAAAGGCTTTCCCTGTAACCCTGCTGTCTGGCTAAAGGAGCTCAGTCTTGTTCACACTTTAAAAGGGCTAAATTATGGATGTTTCAGCACTGTGGTTATATAAATGACCTCTGCTGCTCGCTGGCTCTTACACACACACTCTTCCCTTTCACACACTCCCTCTCCTCCCCTCTGTCTGCCTCTCCATCACCGTCTCTCTCTTGCTGTCTCTCAGATGACCGTACAGTGTGTGCTGTTTTTTTCCATACTGTAGTTTTAAACTGCTTAAAGATCAGCCATATTTATAATTTATATATATAATATATCATTTTTGAGGTGAACAAGAGACTACACCCACCCGGAATTCGTGCTAAGCTAGGCTAACCACATCCCGGTTCTGTGCATAACACACAGATTGGGAGATTGATATCGATTGATCTCCACATCTCATTCTGGGAAAGCAAAATATTAAATAAGTATTTCTCAAAAGGTTGGACTTTTTCTTGAACTATACTGTATATAAATATAAGTAAATATCAAACTCCATGAACAGACTACAATATCAATTTAAGTTGTAAAATTACAATATGGTAAACTATCCTGTAAGTCAAGGGGTAGTGTATCAGAGCTTAAAGGAACAGTCCACCCCCAAAATCATAACTACATACTGTATCTTTCCTCTGACCTGGAGTGCTATTTATCAATCCAGATTTTTTTTGGTGTGAGTTGCCGAGTGTTGGAGATATCGACCGTAGGATGCATCTATATTTGTCACTGCTAGCTCACGTAGCACCGCTGAGCTAGCTAACATTACAGCTCACCTGCATCTACATGCATGCTTTGCGGTGATGCGGTTGCTGGTGTAGTTCGGTAGAAAGACAACTCGCACCAAAACAATTTTTTTTGTGACTTTAAAAAAAAAATTTCACAGCATACATTTTGTCTTAAAAAACAGTTGTTGATAATCTCACTTATGATGGCGTCATAAGTCTGCGTCCTAGACGCCAATGTCAGTGAGCCAGCACGGACAATAGACCCATTCACAGCAGACCTTCTGACTTGTTAGAGCAGGAAACACAAAGACGCAACGAATAACAATAACCATGGCTCCGTTCCATATGGATGCCACAGTAAGCCATGCCAGAGAGTCAAGCAAGCACAATACCAGTGCCTTGGAACTGGCTCACCGAAATGGAATGCAGCCATCAGTAATTATTGTGGCCCTTTCTGCAACCACATCTCAAAATGTCTGCTGTTAAAAAGGTGTATTCGGTCTCAGAGTTTTGGAGCTTTTGGAGCTCTCAGACGTGATGTGCCTTTTTAGAGTTGTTCAATGTTAGACTCTTGTTAATCCAACTGAAATGAAATACAGACACCCAACACTAAACCAGCTGGGTGACACATTGTCAAATATCTTTGCAGCTACACACAGTTACTTTTCCAGGGGCAAATGGAGAAGCGTGAATGAAATCATTTTCAGGGTGAAGCGAAGTACTGAAGGAGTGCAGTCATAAGAATTTTTCTTGAGGATGTTCCAATTATCAAGTGTGGTCATTTTAAATTGAGCTCTGCGAGGCGTTTTGAAAATGCTTAAATTGTATAAATACCCTTGCGTATGCACGTAAAGGTCAAATTGAATTCTTCCTACGTGTGTCAGTGCCTTCCCTCTTCACTCCGTTTCTGACTTTACTCCCTTTGTAATTCTTATACTTTAAAGCAGCAGGTTAAATGTTGTGTGAATTTTTTTTCAGTACAGAGAAATATGTGCCATGAGAAAAATGTATTCAAATGTCCTAAAAAAAAATCGTCTTAGAATCTGATTCTCTCTCTCTCTCTCTCTCTCTCTCTCTCTCTCTCAGATGCCCCAAAGGATGGTGGGAGGGGCTCGGGTGGTGCTGCACCAATCAGCGATGAACTGGACATCTTTGGACCAATGGTCTCCAACCCTCTCCCCTCTTCCAACAACACACAGCAGGTAACAAACACACACACAGTCACAAGCTTTCATCAGCTGCTTATCACCACAGGCAGACTGCAACACGGGGAATCTGCAGGGACTCCCATGATGCAAACGCAGGCATTTTCGCAAACAAGCCAACTCCCTTATACGTGCAGAGACGGACTCTCTGAGGATCATATCAAAGCAAACTGTCATAGACTCTCCTTTATAGAATGATTTGACCAGTGTCCTTCAGAAAGAGAGAGAGAGAGAGTGTGTGGCGCTATCAGAAAGAGGAATAATGGCGAACTGTCACCAAACTGTAAAAAAAAAAAAAACCTCTGTTCTGGTTTATGTGCGTGCTGCTGACTATGTTCATTCTGTTTGGACAAAGATAGTTTTGTCGAGAAAAAAACACCATTTTAACATTTTGATGTTTGATAAGTTAGAGAGTAGAATACTTAAATGCTGTTGAAACGAGGGTTTACCCACGTCAACTATCTAGCTGCGTTGCATCATTTTCGGAGAGCTAGCTTGTCAGTGATTGATTTTAAATTGCTGTAAACTATTGTGAAGTGAATAGAATCTCACAAACATTTAACAATTGTTTTAAGCTAATTGTGTTCATACTGTAGCTCTGAATCAAAACCTCCACTATTCAGGGCTGTAAAGCAACTCGCCTTATCGCTCTGGGAAGCTAACGTTAGCTAAGCAGCCAGAGTGCAGAGCAGTTAGCGTCATTTTATGGGTGTAACTGTCCGTGTAGTGTAGCGTAGGTTTCTCTCACAACTATTCAAAATACACGTTGGGCTCCAGACGGGAGAATAATAGAAATTCTACCCTGTGAATTTAATAAACAAGTATCACTGCGAACAGTTGGAGAGAGAACTAACCCGACTAGCCTGCTAACCCGGCTACAAAATGCAAAGTAAGCAAAACTCAACCAATTAATGTGTCATACTAAACCTTTTAGTACAAGATGTCTGGTTTGATATGTGACTTTCTTTGATCAGGTATGGCCTGTAAACCAAAACTGTTAAGTTAGCCTAATATAATGTATAAAATGAGTCCAACGTCTACATAGAATGTGCGAAACATAGTTTACTTTTAGCTAACTGCAATGTCAGACGTCAGTCACCAAAGTTTGTTAGTACCATATATGGAAGCAGTGGCGGGCCGTCAGAGCCAGCAAGGCCTTCTCTGCTGGCCTAAACAGAATCACAAAGTTATATCTATTTTATAATTTAATAATTTTTCTTAAATACACTACATGTATTAAAATTTATAAAAATATTTTCCCCGTCATCTTATTTTCTCATTGCACAGCTACTGTCTTCCTCAGTTGCTCTGCTTCCAGTGCAGCTTGTTTTAAGTAGAGCTTTTATCCAATCAGATTTCACCTCTGTGTCTCTAGGTAAGAACAGAGGCAGAGGCCTGCAGAGTCTCAGGTGCATCCAGTGCAGATTAAAGTAAATGGGGACGATATTGTTCATTGTCATAGTGTTCAACCAATCAGATCTTTAGTTCGACATGTTGGGTGTATTCTTTGAGTGTCGGAGCCTGCTCGCTGGCCTATAATGACGTCAGCATTACGTGCAGCTCAGTGTCCATGCAGCTCTGCCGTGAGGTGCAGAGTGTGCTGTGATTGGTCAGTGGGCGAGCACGTGACTATCGTGAAACGAAACTTAACAGCAGAGGCTGTCGGGTAGTGAATCACATCACGTGATGCAGCTCAGCCAATCAAATATGGGCATTCTGACTGAGCGAAATGTACCACACACCATAACACAGGGGGCTGAGACGAGGAAAGACACTGCAGAGCAGTACGTGCAATGTTCAAGTTGTGAAAGTAAAATCATAAGACGATCTCTTTGGGCCGTGACTTGTCATTAAGGAATGATGGTAGGTCCCACAGCCAGACCAGCTGAGAACCATTGTCTGCCATGAGTGCAGAAAACATTATATTTTCCTAAATATAAGCTTCTGCATTTTCCAAATGTACTATTCAAACGTATTGTAAGTCTTGTACCGAACGGTACATACATAGGTACGTACATTTAATACGTACACAGTTACAGCCTTAGAAACTAATAACTCTGGCGCCATCATGTGGCGTGGTTATAAGGTGGTATTTCAGCTGCAGGGCAACAGTGAAGGCCTAGGTATAAAATTTTTCAGAGCATGATTATATCTGAAAATTAGTGAGTAACGGTACTCTAAGTATGTCATTTGTATCTTTCTCAATGTCAGCTAAATGTGACAGTTCTTCTTTGTAGAAAGCTAGCGTAGACGTTAATGTTTCTGACTGGTTTGAATAAACGAACCCTAAAAGGATCTCAACAACTAACGACAACAGCTGCAACATTTCATCTGATCCTTAAGTGTTGGAACAAAAACACTGTTACATTTGTCATCAGTCTTGGTACAAACTAACCTTGTTCAATACATATTCAAATACAGGCCTGGTTTATAAGCTAGTCATATGAATTGTGCTACTTAGTTACTTTATAAAAAATAAATTAAAAAGTCGAAAACAAAATCACAGATATTTGAAAATATAGTGATGGAATGCTGGAAAGAGCCTAGATGGAGTTGTGTGTCAGCAGCCATATTGGATGACCTTTATTTCCTGGGTAAACAAAACAAAACTGGGTGTTTGTCTGAATAACAAGAGAGAGGAAAACAAATTGGAAAATAACTGAAAAACAACTGATGGCATTCTTGACTGTATTTCCAGATATTTGTCCTCATTCATTTTTCCTTCCTTCCGTCACTCCTTTAGCAGCTAGTCTCAACGGAGCGAGTACCGCTGGTTGAATTAAACATTTTCAAGGAGCAACGTTGAGTTTTGTGGTACCCCAAAGCGTGGCCTTTGACCTCGACTCGGCTGGAAATGAGGACATGCATTCATGAGGACACGTGTATAAACTCTCAGACTCGGTAGATCCATACATGATGCAGTTGCACACTTCTATTCAGGTGATAAAGAAACACAAACAAACAGGAGACATTATATGCATTTCAGAGAAAACACACACTCAAAACACACACCAAGTACAAATGCACAGTGACCCCATTCCTTGGGTTGAAAATTCATTCTTTCACTCTCTGACCTATTCCCGGCTTTCAAATTGTATATCTCACTCTGGTACACACACTCACTCACACACACACACACACACACACACACACACACACACACACACACACACACATCTCAGAGCCTCCTGGGAGCCGACTAGGCAGTGGCTGGCTGGGGACCCAGGCATGACGAACAATTATGGGCTGCTGTAACTGCAAGCTCCCCCTCTGACACTACCAGGCTCCCACTTACCCTCTAATCTCCCCTCCACGCTCGCCTCCTCTGCGACTCCATCTTCTGCAGCTCTGTGTGCGCCTCGCACCTCTGCTCATCTCCATAAAGCCATTAGTCCGGAATTCCCCTCCTCTCCTCTAGCCTCTGTTCTCTATACAGTGAGTGTTCATGCCATATGTTAATCACCACAAATACCGGTTTCTGACTGTAAATACTGTTTACGTCAACATCCACGATGTAATTACCACTGGGATCCTCAGACTTTTTCTCAAGTTCCAGTATATCGAACTTGCTGCTTAAATAATGCGGAAGTGCATGAAAAAGCCCCCTGATGGCCATTAGAGAGAATGCAAATTAAAGGCACTTAAGCATTTGCTTCACTTTTCAGACCCATGGTTGCCACCTTAAAATAGTGGATCATAACAGGTCTCCTAGCTTAACCATGCAATACAAGAACAATGCTGCTCTGTTACTCCCATGTCTTATATATAGGTTGGTGAGGTGGACACCTGTTAATCTTTTTAACATCGTGCTCAGTTATAATGATTTCATGATTGTTGCCATCAAATACAAATACTGAGAGCCTTTCTCATGGTTCTTATTATCATAAGAGCCGGCTTGAATACATTATTAAAACAGAAACAGAGTTTGCAGCCAACTTCATGTTTAATTAGATAGGTAGCTAAAGAGCTGAGCCCAATGTTTCACTGATTGCCACGCACTTTGAGTGTTACATTTGCGTTATCAGCGTTATCATTGGAAACTGCATGCGTGCGCTGATTGATTGGAAAGCTTGGCAGGTGTAGCAAAAGTAACAGCAGCTTCTGGGCCTCCTAATATCTCTAGCCATGTAAATCCTTTTTTATGAGGAACACTTTTACCCTTTAACTGCAAAATGGAAAAGCAGTCGATTACAATCTCGTTTTCCAGTTTCAATTTAAAGAATTCAACTCTCACACTCCCGTTGTCATCGTCCTGAAAACAACGCTGCACCCATTAATGGAGTTCATCAATCGGCTTGAAATGACTTATTTTTCATAAGGCTACAGTAGCTTTATTAACTCATCAAAACAGTGTAAAGGCAACACTCTTATCAAGTGTCGGTATTTGAATAGTTGGGAGATTTATACTATGTTTTATACAAGTAATACAACGTATTCACATTGCTTCACCACAACATGGGTTTGATACCCTCCTGTATTGGTCTACCTTTGCTCTGCCTAGACTCACTTCTTTTCTCCACAGTTGCTGCGCTCCATTATTATCCGTATGTCTTCCCTCACCCCTGTCCTTCCACTTCAATTCCCTCTCTCTACTGTCACTCACCATTAATTCTCTCACGCAAATGTATTTTCCTTGAATCTGCACACAGACTGATTCTCCTGTTCCTCTTCTCCTCCTTACCCATCGTATGTCCTCTTCCGCTCCTCTTATACACTCCTTCAATGTTAGGTATGTACAATTACATGCGCCAATCTGACATAATGTACAAGCATTTCTGAGAGTAATTTATGATCCTCGATTTATGCTCACAAAAAATGCGCATAAATTCAAACGCAGCCAAGACCATGCTGGTGTACAGCACCAAGGGAAAATGGGGAATTTATTCTTTTCTTTTCGGAATTTCTTTAAAGACCAGTAAAAAAAAAAACTTTTTACAAAGATGCACTTGCATACAATCGTTTAGACAACAAGAACATTGAAACGATTCAGATCCTGCATAGATTCTCTCCCCTAATTGAATAAACTGACTTTAAAAGTCAACTTTTCACCCCTTTAAAACATGAATCTTGCATTTGAGGTGATAAAGGTGCAGGGCTATAGACGAGTGATGTAAAGAGCAAAAGCAAGAAATTGTGATTAAGAGAAACTGAGTAAGTTTTTGATTTGATTTACCACTTTTGTTTTCCAATGCTGGACAAAGAGACAGGACTGGAATTTCACACCCACCATGAGCTGCATAATGCATTGCATGCTGTCCTTTGAACCATTTTGGAGGCTCAGCAATGCTAATAGTTCTACCAATATGCTGCACAACAGAGGTTCTATCCGCATTTCTGCCATCTTGTTACCACCAAAAAAGTATTCAGCAGCAGTAGTGGAAGCTGTACTAATATGCAAAAGTACCAAGTTTGGAGAAGCAGACAGGAGAAAAGAAATGTACTGCTGTGGACGGGGGCAGCAGCAAAACCTATTTTAGACACCGTAAACAAATCAATGTTGGATTAAATCTACGCTATATTTTGAATATTGTCCAATTGGGAACTGAACTTACAGTTGAACATATCTATACTGTTTGGGCAATGGAGTGTAGTGGCTTTGAAGAGAGCATAGATATGTTTTATTTTCAGTTCAGCTGCTGATAATACTTCTATACTTCTACTAAATGAGGGTTTGAATGCACGACTTTTAATTGTATCAGAGTATTTTAACTGTGTCGTACATGTACTTTTACTTATTAAAAGATCACTGGTTTAATTGTGTCTTTTTTTTGCTTATATTCTTTTTTAATTCAAGCCTAATCTGCAAACTAGTAATTATAGCTGTCAAAGAGCTCAATATATCTCCTCTTAAATGTACTAGTGGAAAGCAGCATGGAAATAGAGAAAAAATGTACTTCCACCACTGTGTGTTACACATGAGATCCATGGAGAGGCCTTTGTTGTGTTGAAGGATATAACGGAAAAGAATGATCATTTATCTCTGCAGTAGTGTTTTGCTATCTGTTACAGCCTTCGACTGCCTCGCAGCACTTCATAGGGCAGATTGCTCCACAGTGGCTGTTTGATAGCAGACAGGCTGCTCTCACATGGCCCTCCGCCCGCGGCAGCACTGTCTGTCTTGCAGAATGTAATATTTGAATGTCAAAGAGTACAATTTGTTTCCGCCACAGTCGGGGAAAAAAAAAAGGCGTTTCGCTGCAGCTCTCACAGCCGGGACTTGTGTTGCATTAACACGCCACAGATGTCAGAAGACGTTTCTCGCATGTTGCCCTCAAACTCCGGCAATGTTCAGTTTGTTTTTTTTTTTTTGCACCGGGAGACATGTTGCCGGTCTTTGTCTGGGCCATGTCCAGCGGAGCGTGGAGACTTGCGCTGACATTTCCAGCAGCATTTAAAGGGAGAAGGCCGTTAACTCGCAGTGGTGTGGATCATAATCTTCTCTGCCTTGGTGTGAAGGTTAACGTGTGATTGTATGTCTGACAAACTGGCAGGTGCAAGTTTCTACTTCTGAGAGGAAGAAATTTGGATTTGGGTGACCTTTTCCTCCTGTGGGACCGCCATCGGGCCAAACTCACCGCTGTAGAATGAGTGCATCTCCTGATCCCTTGCTGGCCTACACGCAACATTTGGAACCTCCATGAATTTACCTGTAGCACCACTGTCAACCTTTCCCCTCCTATACATACAAGCGGTACACGCGCAGTTCTGACAGTCAATACACATCCACCTAACCTTACACACACACACACACACAGAGGACTGAATTTGGTATTCAGCAGGCAGATATTGCTTTCCAGCTGTGATTAGCCTGGGTGCATAGAGAAAGGGGAAGCCTGCTGATTCATGCAGCTATTAACCGGCATCGGGGAGCTCTCGCCTATCTGCGAATACGTCAATCACGAAAATACGATTACGGCCTTGTAGGGGGTGGATTTGTGTTATCCTCTCTCTCTCTCACTCTCACTCACTCACTCACTCACTCACTCACATGCACACTTTCTCCCTGTGTCTTGTCTCCTATCTCTCTCATTCAACAGGTTTTTACCAAGAAAACTCCAAAGAATATATATTTTTTAAAAAGCTTCCAAAAATATTAAACATAAACATTGAACCTGAAGTCGAGGGCGGGAAAAGAAGGATGGAAGACGGGAGAAAGAGTGAGGGGTGAGACACAGTGCAGAAGGACAAGTTAGGGGAGGGAAAAGTGTTCGGGGCAGTAGACTGATGGGGAGAGGGGGCGAGTGGGCGGAGAGCAGGTCAGGAGAAAAAATGAAGGAATAAGTGAAGTTGGAGGGTGAGGACAGGGGTCCTCAAGACGGAGAGCATTATGTCCCACCAGCCCTAAGAGACTGAGTGCGATGGTGCAGACCCAGCTGAAGCGCTGGCTTAAATGTCCACCGCCAATCCTAAAAATCCTGTTAGTCCCTCCTCCCACACGGGTTACCCAGTTTGTGAGGAATCAATAAGACCCCGGGGCCAGATTTACTGAGGCTTTGCAGTTTACGTGGCATTTTGTGGAATTGGTTAGCTAGCTAGCTAACTAGCCAGCTGTCCGCTAGCTAACTAGCGGATGGCTAGTTACCTAGCTAGCTTACTAATTCCACCAATGCTAACTAGACAGATGTCTGCTAGCTAACTAGCAGATGGCTAGTTAACTAGCTTGCTAATTCCACCATGGTTTGAGGCTACACTGGTTACAGAAAATGAGCCGAACCAAGTTGTCACTCATCAGGCGATAGCATTGTGCTTTCCTATGCTGTGACAAAACTGTGCGGATGAAGCATTACGTTGTTGAGGTTTACTCATGTACTCTCTGTGCTTCGTAACTTTACTATATGGTTTTAGTTTAATTACTCCAAAACCTCACCTCAGTGAGTCTGTGACTGTGTAAGTCGGTTTAGTTTATGTGGTAGTTAGCCCGCTATGACGGTCACAATGGCAACAGTACACATAAAAATGGCCATCGCTCCGACCATCCTGCTATGTCAATTTGAAGGGGAATTTCAATTATATTTCTATAGTCTCTCTCCTCATTGCATTAGCATTTAAGGGAGGACTGGGCAAATAACAGGAGGAGATATGTTAGCACAGGTTGAGTATGGATGTCGAATAAAAATCTATTTGTTCTGTCAGCTTTGTGGAGGAAATTCTCCGCCTGTGAAAAGGAGCAGGTGGGATTTACACGAGCTGCAAGGAAGATTGTGGTGATGAAAGGTAACATGCATCAGTAATCAGGCTATTATAACATTGCATCTTAACACAGTCTACCCTATGCTATGGCTGACTTCGGAATGAGCTGCTTTCTTAGTAAATGAGCCTCTAAAAACAAAAAGATTGTGATTGCAAAGAAAACCTCAGCGCACTTTTGTGCAAAGCCATTTTCTTTGTAAATATGTTTCTCAGTCATTGTCATTCTACAATGACTATTGTTGTATTTTATTCAAATGTTACAGTCATATGCTCACAGTTGAGCTCGTACTATATATTGACCAGATCAGTACGATGCTCTAGCCATAATTGTCCCTATTAGGGGGACCAAATTGTTCTCCTGAGTGCATGCTGAAAAACAACCCAAGTCCCAAATTGTGGCTAAAATCAAAGTTCTTTGATGCTGTAGAGATTTTTAATTTTTTATCTATAGCAAGGCCTATCGACATGAAGGCAGAGACCTAATGCTACCTTCATCCAACATACAAAGCCATCTCAAGCTGGCAGCCCACTTCTAAAATGAAATCACTGATGGAGAGGGGAAGAGAGAGCTTTACCAGGAAACACACTGGAGGTTAATGCAGCAGTGCATACAACTGACTGTGAGTGTTGGTTTGTTTACCTGTTTCTGAATTTGGTAACTTACACTAGATCAACCACAAAGACCATTTCAACTCTATTTATCCTACATTCATTGATTCTTTTTTTTTGTGGCCACTTGTTTAATTGTCAATCTCTTTCTAGCTCTGTTTTTTTTCTCATCCAACTATCTGACTCTTTGGATCTCCAGGCTTTTGGGCTTTTTTTAGCTGCAGATAAAAACAGGTTTGATAAGACTGAACCAAAACAGTAAAGCTGCAGGCCATAAAATAAATACAATGAGTAGGGTCTGTTGGATGCAGGTCTTAGTTGGCCCCCCCTGACCGCAGTAAGGGTAACGGTGCTCACTAGTGAAAGCCAACCCTAGTGTCCACTCTTTGGTCACTGTGTCTCTGTGACCTCACGTTTGACCCATTCTTTCCCACTCCATATGTACGGAACACCTCGAGGGAATTTCTTCAAATTTGGTCAAAGGTCACCTCACAAAACCATAACTTTAGAATTCAAATGCTATTTAAGACATTTTTAGAAGTGGTGACATTTCAGGGGGACATGCATGAAACTTGGCTGGCTGAGGGAGGCTTAATTCGTGTTTTGGAAAATCCAACTCATTCTGCTTTTAAAGATGCTCAAACGTTCAGTAGAGCTGAGGGGAACCGCAAAGTGAGAGATGATGCTTTGTGGGTTCGTCACTACATTCGTCACATTAAATGTAGTAGTTTAATCCATTGTTAGAACTAATAGACATTTTTTGATTAATGTTATGAGTGTTCTTCTCATCTAGCAGGAGTATCCTTAATTAATATCTAGGCTGTACAACATCTTGAGGTTTTATTAGACTCAATGAGTCCTAACTGGCATGGCTTACAGTCCATTCTGTGCCACTAAAGTCTACTTTTCTTGTGTATTCTTGTGGTTGTTGCATACTGCGTGAACAAAACCCTTCAGACCACCAACACCTAGCAAAGCGTCCCTATGCCGAACATGGCTTGTGTTGTGTTGACATGTACATTGGATTAAAGTAGAAGCTTTTGTGGAAGCAAGTTGTGTTTGAGGGCTAAGCGGGATGACAGAGAGAAGGCTAAAGAGAACAAGAAATGACTTTGAGACGGATAAAGTAGGAAAAGAAAAGAAGGAAATGCAGTTAAATACCAAAGAAGGCACGAGGAGTGAGAGGGAGGGCAGTTTGCAGAGAGCAGTAGAAAAAGTTGAGGGGGGGTACAGAGAAATGAGGTAATGAACTAACCAGCGACTTCTTGTACTCATTCTTCCTTTCATTGTCTTTCCGTCCTGTTCCTTACTGCCACTCTCTTTTTTGAATTCAGATTTCCAAGGCCAGCTTTGTTTTGTTTTCAGTAAATTAGCCCAAATCCTTCAGCACACACACACTCAGCCTACACACCCAGAGCCTCGTGTGGTTTTACAGCCACAGATGGTCTATCAGAGGGGAGTTTATGAGTATTTCAAGCAGTGATGGATAACCTTATAGAGAAAGAAGTGTGTGTGTGTGTGTGTGTGTGTGTGTGTGTGTGTGTGTGTGTGTGGCTGTAGAGGTCTATGAATAGCGACAGTGAGGAAAGTGCTGTGTGGTAATTCAGAGCTCTGGCTGCACCCATCAACACCAACATTGGGTGAGAAGAATGGTGCCTTGTTGAAGAGGCTTTCTTTTACACAATGTGCTGCTAGGAGCCCCGCAACACATTGCACACTATGTTGACGCCGTGTCTGTTGTGTGACCGTGAAAGACAAAAGAAAATGGGTAGATGCACATGTGACAGACTCCGCTTGAAGTTCTCTTCCTCTAGACGTGAGGTTAGACTGATGCACCTCTGCGTTTTGCATTTTGTGCCACCAGTTCGGCTTTGGCAGGAAGTCTGCAGGACTTGCCTCGCTGTTCTTTTCAAAGCAAGTTGAGCTAATACTTTCTGGAGCATCTGGCAGTCACAGACAGTGGAAGGACTACATTTGTGGCAAAAGAGGCCTTGATTTTAAGAAAAACAGGCACCAGTACGAGGTTAAGGCTACTTAACGTCTCTCCTGTCTCATTTGCTTCACAGTAATTGGAACACTTGCTCATGAAAGTAAGCTCGATTGACCATATATTGTGGTTTTTAAGTCAGGTAGGCCATTAACTATAGGGTCGGTGGTTTGATCAAAGAAAAAAGTAAACTCGCACAATCCTCTGTGCTGTTTTAACCACACGGGCCAGGTCCCTCCTGCTCTCTGCTGTGCAGCTGGCATACCACACAGTAAAGCACTGACAGAGGATGGTTTTAATCACGCTTCTGTAGAAGTTTACCAGAAGTTCAGGGAACAGGCAGCTTGTTTTAGCTTCCTCAGGAAGAAGAACCTCTGCTGCGCTTTCTTCAACAGGTGGGATGTGTTCAGGGACCAAGTGAGGTCTTCAGTAATGTGGAGCCCCAGGAATGTGATGCTGTCCACCCTCTCCACCTCCTTCCCACTTATGTAGAGTGGAGAGGGTGTGGTCTTCCTGGATCTCCTGAAGTCCACTATGACTTCCTTGGTCTTGGTGGTGTTCAGGACCAGGTTGTTGTCCGAGCACCACTCAGCCAGATGTTGGACCTCCTGTCTGTAGTGCGTCTCGTGGTTGTTGGAGATGAGTCCCACCACAGTGGTGTTGTTGGCAAACTTCACTATTGTGTTGGAGGAATAGGTGGGGGAGCAGTCCTGGGTGAAGAGGGTGAAGAGGGCCGGGCTGAGAACACAGCCCTGTGGTGCACCAGTGTTCAGGATGCTGGTTGTCGATGTCAGGTTCCCTATCCTGACATTCTGTGGTCTGTTTGAGAGAAAGTCCAGAATCCATGAACAGAGAGAGGTAGAGAGTTCAAGGTTTTTGAGTTTATGTACCAGTTTATGGGGGATGATGGTGTTGAAGGCAGAGCTGAAGTCAACGAAGAGCATCCTGACGTATGTGTTAGGGTGCTCCAGGATGTTGGCCCCCAGTTTGGGAAACATGAATGAACTCCTCAAACCTGCCATCGTTGATTTTCTGTCCACTTTGGTAACAAACAGGTGCTTATTTACACATTAAGCAGACATGGAGCAACGCTATCATTCATTTAGAGTCATGTTCCCGGTCATGTAAGTCCAATATTCACTCTCTTTTAACTCTGTGTTGGTCTCCGCCAACCCCCGAGAATAAACATTTGCCTCCTTAGCCGCTAAAGCTCCACTGTTTTGACCAGCTAGTCTCTAACTGTGTCTGTCTGCTGTTTGGTGCGTGGGCGTGTAGCGTACAGTGAGTCTTCATTCAAACTTAATTACACTCAGCCCACCTCCGAGCAGTTTTCATCGGCATTCCACAGTCTCCACAGAGCCGGTGGACTGGCCGAGTCAAATATATGTCCTGAAGAACGGCTGACGATTATCGCAGTTTGGGGGGATTTTTTTTTTTTTCACCTTTTGGCAACAAGCTTAGTGGCAAATAGGCTCAGCCCCCTCTGATTGAGTCGTGTTATGTCTCCCCTTGAGAGATCCAGACGGATCAGGTGAGGACAGTCTGCTGCCTTCCATTCGCTCCTATAATCAGGAGCCAGTATCATGCTAATGTGGTGCGGCTATTAATAGGAAGGAGGCTCCATCCTGCCACCCGTCAACACCCGACTCACCTTAACTGGCTTCACTTGAGAGAAAATGCAGTGAGTGTATGTGTTGGCATGATTATCTTTCCTCCTCATCTGCCCCTGCATCCTTTCCTCTTCACTTTCCCTCCATTTCCCTTTCATTTTTTCCCTCTCTCTTCTCATTCTCTCCTTCTCCGTGTCTTTGTTTTCAGCCATTGTTCATTCTCTCTTTCCTCTTTTTTTTTTTACTTGGTCTGTCCTCCCCCCTTCTTCTTTTGCATCATGCCCACCTCCCCCCTTCCCCTTCTCGTTCTCCCTTCTGCTCACCTTTTCTATACTTGCTGTCCCCATCTCCTCCATTTCTTCTTCATCCTTTCCTCCTCTCCGTCTCCTCCCTCCTCCCGCTATCTCTCCTCCTTCCCTCCCCCAGTCAAAGGAAGTCAGCAGGGAGAGACGGAGGGGAGCAGTACTGCCTGCTAAGCAGTTGAGCACAACACACTTCCAAAGCTGTGTGTGTGTGTGTGTGTGTGTGTGTGTGTGTGTGTGTGTGTGTGTGTGTGTGTGTGTGCGTGTGTGTGCGTGCGTGCGTGCACACTTGAGTATTAGGCTTGTGTTTGTGTGTGACTAAGAGAATTCAGAGTGTTTATTCACCAGAGAGTGTGTGTGCTTGTGTGTGTGTTGCAGAAGCCACTGTTTATCACAGTCACCCTTATCTTATTCATGAAGTCCAGCTGACTATCGCCTTACCTTTTCTCCCACCATTCTCTGTGTTCACTTCGCACACACACACACCTGTACATAGCTCTTAAACAGGTGTTACTTTTCTGGCAGCTCCATCCATTAGACATAATGGTTGTGTGCCTGAAAGGTTTTTTGTTTTTTTTAATTAAAAGGGGCATGTGAGTGAGACTGTGTGTGTGTGTGTGTGTTCATGTCTACCTCTCTTTGCAGCAGCCATCTGTCTCACTTACAGTGACAGTGCTTCTCCTCTGTTGTCTCTTCTGTTTTTCTTTTCTCTCCCGTCCTTTTATTCAGCTCTTACTCTCCTCACCCTTTATTTTTCCTCTTGTCTTCCCTTCTCCTCTTTCCTGCTTCTACTGTCTTGTTTCATCTTTTCTCACCCTGATTTACAGAGTATGTCTGAGTTTAATACACTCCCGTTCTGTGTGCACAGTTTGTCTGCGTTAAATCTCGGTTATGCTTTCCGCACGGACAACGTTTGGATCTTTTATTCTCCGTGTGGGTTTCTTTTCGTGGCAATTCAATATTCTCCCAAAGTGTAGGTGGCAGTGTATTACAAACTCACGGCTACGGCATGGTTCCCACCAGGCGGCAACCTCCAGTTCTGAAGACATTAGCATTCTCTCTAATAGCCAGAAGGGGGTCGACTCCTCCGGTTGCAAAAAGAAGTCTGATTGTACACAAGTTTGAGAAAATGACTCCACTTCTCTCTTGATTTATTCCCTCAGTAAACATTGTAAACATGAGTTTATGGTCTCAATCTCTAGTTTTCTTCTTCAATACAGCATGATGTTCATTCAGTAACTTATTCTCCAGTTTAGAGTCAAATAGACCATAAAGCGGAGTATGCTTTAGGGCGGGCTGACTGTGATTGACAGGTCACTGCCAGGGATGTATTTTTTTTGGTGCCAAAAAATGATCAGCACAATGACCCAGCCCTTCTACTGGCACACACTGTGTTATTTATCCATGTGTAAGGTGACCAAGAGCAAGTACAGTATATTCTACAGAATATGTTTGGGTGAAACTGTACATATTTCATGCTGCCCCCCCCTTGTGTCTCACTGACAGTCCTGCTCCGGTACAGCACCTCCACAGGCGGACCCCTCCACCTCCTCCTCCGCCTCCTCTTCCACCTCCACCACCACCACCACCAAGGCGGAGGAGAAGAAGAAGCTTCTATCTAAGGACTCCATCCTGTCTCTGTACGCCAGCAGTTCAGTGGCCAGTCAGCCGCAGAGCCAGCAACAGCCTGCTCCAGGGCAAGGTGACGCACGCTCACGTGCGCACACACGCACACACACACACACACACACACACACACACACACACACACTCACACACACTCACACACACAGGCAGCGTTTTCACTAAACCCTTTCTCGTCCGCATCCAGTCAGTTGAGCTGGATCGTCTCATCCAGCATCTACGTGGAACCGTGGGGCTAGAATGTGTTCACACCAAACTAATTTGAATCTATTTCAACGTGCGCTCCTTTAATCTGTTCAACTGCAGGAAATAACCCCAACATGCAAAGACTTCTGGGTAAAATAACGTCTACTGTTGGCATCTCACCTGCTCAACCAAAGCTTTCATACTGTTGTGTACAGCTACAGTGTGCGACAAACCGCCTCAACACCAGGTAGCATCTTACCTGTTTCATTTTGGCGTCTTTCAGCTCATCGTTTTTGGTTTTACAGCACTCAACTTTACTGTTTTAGTTCACTCTTATCAGCTATTTTGAACATAAACAGGGTCTGTTAAACCCACTACACTATACTATCTGCACCAAACAGAAGACAGACAAAGTGAGCGACTAGCCAGATATTTTCCTCAGGAGTCTGTGGCAACCAACACAAGTCTGGTTGCTACCATGTTCGCCATATCAACTTTATACGAGGATAAAATGTCCGTTTTTGTGTGTATAGCTTGTTGTGCCGCCCCCAAAGTGGCCAAACAAATCATTTAAGGTTTAAAGGCAGCGCCATTCCACATAAAGTTAAAAGAAAGCCAAATTTCTGCCCTGGGTGGTTCAAAGGCGTATTTGCTTGAGTTGAAGATGTTGCAACTGGAGCAAAGTTATATGTTATCCCGAGGCTTTATGTCTCCGTTTCATAAATGTAGAGAGAAAAAAGCCAAAAGTAGCTAGACTGGAGGAAAACTAGCAGAATCGGGTGGAGTTGCGGTGGCTGAGTTTTGAGATCTTCCAGAGGCTGAGTTGTCAAACTAAGCCTGCGCAAAGTCTGTATGTAGCTAGCTAGCCACACCTATTGTGGCTATTATTAAAACACTCCAGCTGTCCGCACCTTTACAAACACACGCAGAGTGAAAACATAGAACACTCGTTCTAAACCTTTTTTTTACTACTCTGATTTGGAAAAATAAATTCCACTATTGTTCCCCCCATGGTTATAGGTTGCATTGTGTACATGAGTTGTTGGGAGTTTAACCAAAGAATGATTTGTATTTGGTTGAATAGATAAAAACTGGCCATGAAGGTGTTTTTTTTTTTTTTTTTTTTAGAAAAGCAGAGATTAGAGGTAAAAACTTGAGATTTATAGAGCTGGTATAGGTATGTTTTCTTCCTTCCTATCTTTGGCTCCTCAGGTTCACTTTGTGACCCCTTAGAGGGCCCTGCCCCCCAGCTTTGATATATCAGGTCCTAATAAATGCTAGCTGTCCAGGCGAGGATCCTCAACACCTACCATGGATTTTGAATTGAAGGACCGGCAGGTCAGACCACTTAATTGTGTCGTAAAATGTAGACAGCATGTCTCATAAAGGGGGGGGGGGGGGGCACATAGTCATATAAGCACAAGAGCACGCACACACAGACAGAGACACACGCACACTTTCACACATCCATCAGAGGAAAGATGCATCATTGAAATGGAGGAGAGTGGAAGGCAGATGAAAGGGTCAGCGTGCTGAAAAGCAGGCAGGTCCACTTACCGGGATCTCCACCGCTGCAGCAGCACAAACAGACGAGCAGATGCATGCTCGTCTCACAGCTATTATGTGTAAACACTGACGACTGCAGACGTCTGTTTCTACATACGCGTGCTACGTGCATCCACCCGAGCATGTCTGGGAGCGTGTGGGGAAGCGTTGGCGGTACACGATTTCCTGAACGGTGAAAGAAAGGAGGCAGCAGATTTGTAAGCATCGATTGTATCGCTGCATGATCACACTTACGCGTAGAGGATTAGGGATGGAAATCAGCATGAAGGGCTTTCTGCTGCCTTATTGTCCTCTTTTGAGTCCTAATAGATGCTGATGGAGATCAAAGCCAAGAGATCCTCGCCAGGCTAATGCCTTAAATCACTGACTTTCGTCGTGTGTGTGTGTGTGTGTGTGTGTGTGTGTGTGTGTGTGTGTGTGTGTGTGTGTGCGCATGAGCATGGCTGCCTCTGCAGAATGCTTGTGGATCTAAGTGCAGCTAATTAACCTCCAAAACAGTCCGCGTATCCTTTATTGATTTACACTTTGAACCTGCACCAGTGGAGGATTTTTAAACTTGTAGATATGAACTGTTCTACAAGAAGCCATATCTCAGCATCAGGTGGACGTCTCTTGATATTTTGTACATGGAGTCAACACAGCTGACTCATATCAGAGGATATTTTGTCCATTCAAATAAGATTTCTGTTCCTTGAGGTCTTCCCACTCAGTAAAAGAAAAAAAAAAAACACGGATAAATGTGTGTCTTATTTTCCCACAGTGGTCTCATGCGGTGCTGATGGGTGTTTCTTTATGAAATATGCGGAATTCTGCGGATTCAGATTCATCTTTAGAGGCAGTAATAAAAGTGTTTCTACTTTTTGATGTGAAAATGGGCCCAGTCTGGCCACATTCTCATTTAGTTAGGTCTAATGTTGTTGTGACTTTAAAGGTACAATCGTTAATATTTTAGTCCCGATTGATTTGAAGCCCCGGTTGGAGTTCACTTTAACAACACAGATCCTCAGTTAGACCCATCAAGGGTTAACAGTGGTGCCAAACCCCAGTGGTGGGCCATCGCAAGGCCTTCTCTGCTGGTCTAAACAGAATCACAAAGTTATATCTATTTTATAATTTTAAAATTTTTCTTAAATACACTACATGTATTATAATTTATAAAAATATTTTTCCCACTATCTTATTTTCTCATTGCACAGCATCTTCCTCAGTTGCTCTGCTTCCAGTGCAGTTTGTTTTAAGTAGAGCTTTTATCCAATCAGATTTCACCTCTGTGTCTCTAGGTAAGAAGAGGGGCCCGAGGCCTGCAGAGTCACACGTGCATCCATGTGCAGTTTAAGTGAATGGGGACGATATTGTTGATTGTCATAGTGTTCAACCAATCAGATCTTTAGTTTGACATGTTGGCTGTATTCTTTGACATGCCAGAGCCTGCTAGCTGGCCTACAAGTACATGATTGGTCAGTGGGCTAGCCTGACGTGTTGGGCGGTGACAATGCCAATATCTGCTGCCTCTGTCGAGGGGACATTTTCAGCCTCAAACGCATTAAAACCTATTCAAGAAATACAACTGGGGAGGCTCGACCGTCTTCACTGGCGTCCATGAATCGAGAAGGACTTCTTACTGGAACTAAAATGCACGGATGTACTGAACAACCGTGAGATTAAACTCTTTAACAAAGAAAGGAGGATGCACTTTGTCTTTAAATAGTGAACAGCAGCTCTGGCAAGTTAAATGCGTTTGTTTTTACATCTGCAGTATCTTTAAGATGCTTGTTTATATATTATTTTTTGTACAACTTGTTTTTATGAAGATTGGATTTTTGTTTGGTTTAATATGTGATCGGAACCATTGTTATGTCCAGTGTTGCTCTGGGGACATATTTAGCCGGTGCCAGTGTTGGCAACCTGGCGACTTTCTCGCTAAATCTGGCGACTTTCTAAACCCTCATGGTGACTTTTTTTGTCAAAAGCTACTAGTGACAAATCTAGCGACTTGTTCTGGTGTTATTGGAGACTTTTGTGACGTTAAAGGGCTACCGTTCTACAATTACTGTCGTGAACGAGCAGCGGGTGCTGCCCCTCCGCCACCCCAAAGCTCACAGGAGGTAACTCGCGCAGCAGTCCCAGCTGCAGTCAGAGCAGAGAGCAGACGCACTCCCGGGGAATGGTGGACTCCGCCACTAAGAAGGAAAAATACTGTTTAGATAGATAATTACAGAATGTGAATACATTGCAGGAAAAAAAAGATAAATAGTGTGAAGACTGGGTTGTTTTATAATGCAGTTATTAAGGATTATAACTGTATAACACACCCGAACACATCAGGCAATGAAGTACAATAACAAGACATAGTTAGTAGCTATAGTGGCCATGCTTAGTGTTTTAAAGTGTTTTGAACATTTTAGCGGAAGTTTCAGATTTCTTATATTTGGATTTTAAAGAAGAACTATTTACTCTTTAAATTCCTTATTTTTCTACATATCTGAATCAAAGCAACACTGGATTCTGGAAAACTATTTATTTATTTCAACACAGCTCTGTTATGTTGAGTTGAAAATAAGCCATGTAGTAGGAAAGTTAATGTGTGTGTGTGTGTGTGTGTGTGTGTGTGTGTGTGTGTGTGTGTGTCTTTGTCTTTGTCTTTGCACCAGCAGGAATGTACGTGGGCCAGCCTCAGATGCAGTTCACCCCGCAGGGTTTCGCTCCAGGGGCGGCCGGAGCCGTCCCACCCACCACCGCCACCATGATGGGCGGAGGGGCCGTGATGTCCAGCGTGGCTCTGCCCAACGGCGGCTACGTGGGCATGCAACAGCAGGGCGGGATGCCAGCCAACCAAGGGCAGAACATGTACTGCATGCAGCAAGGACAGTGGAGCATGAGCCAGGTAACACTCAGATAGGTGGTGCGTAATTGATGAACTCATTTTAACATCTGGCTGAATGTAATTCCTCTCCAGTTTCTCTGCACATTAATCTTTTATGAAGCACACTTCCCTGTTTACTGTGAGTCTAGTAACCCACATAAAAGTGTCTCATTTCCTCCACACCTCCATTATCCTGGTCCAAACATTTAATATATGGTCTTCCACTATTTACTGCTATTTTCTTCAGTGCATCTATGACCTCGCCCCCTTTCAGCCTCTTTAAATCACAAGAAAAACTATTCAATTAACTATTCAATGTGTTTGGTCACCAAGGTTACTGTATCATTTTTTTCTTAAATTCTGTCAAGTCACTTTCTTATCCCCAAGTACAAAGAAATGACGAGATGTGTGATGAATTACCCAACATTTGGAGGGAGTCTTTGATGCAGTGGGGTGTGGTCAGTTTAAAATGTAGAACCAGCTGTGAGTGACACATGGCCGGTAGGAGTAAAGTATAGTATACATTAAGCATTCACAAAGAATGGGTCGGGACCCACGGAGGGGTCGCGGGAGGTTTTGTTAGGGTCACCAAATATATTTGCAGTATTTGAGTCACATAAGGAAGCCTGAATGTTGGCATTGTTCTGATAACTGTTGCCTACTTATAACCAGGCAGCAAACTCTGGGTCTATAAAGTACAGCCAATGCAGAAGTACCTTCAACCTGCATTCTCTCTAATGTCCATGAGGGGGCGACTCCTCTGGTTGTATAGAAGTCTATGAGAAAATTACTCTCACTTGATTTATTCCCTCAGTAAACATGAGTTTATAGTCTCGATTATTAGTCTCAAGTCTTCTTCAATACAGCATGATGTTCATTTAGTAAATGATGGTCCATTTAGAGTCAAATAGACCATAAAGAGGTGTATGCTTTAGGGCGGGGCTACCTTGTGATTGACAGGTGGCTGGGGGGTTGGGTTGCAATCAGCATTCAAACTAGTTGTCAGCATCTTGACATCCAGGGAGGTTGATGAAAGATCATAAATCACCACTGAGACACACACACAGTCAAAGTGTATGTGTGTGTGTGTCTGTGTGTGTGTTGCGCAGGGAGACGTCATGGAATGGTGACTTGATGAACGAGCGTTCGGTTCCACGTTGCACAATGCATAACCACACACACATACCATCGCACGCACTCAGCCACCATCTCTCAGATGACCAGATAAACGAGAAGCGCTGCACCCAAGAACATTCATAATAGATAAGGCCGGAGGGGGGGAGGGGGGGGGGGGGGGGGGGGGGGGGGTGCTTTAAGAGCGGAGTCGAAGGTAAAAAGCGAGGGAGTTGAGCTAGAGGTCGGTGAGTCCCCCTCCACCTTCCCTCTTGGATGAGGGAATAGCTGTCTTCTGCAGCTCTGATGTATTTCAACAGTGACTTCCCTCTCTCTCTCTCTTCCCCCCCCCCCCCCCCTTTTTTCACTCAGATGACTCAGCAGATGTCAGGCATGGCTGTGAGTGGTGGCCAGTCAGGGGCCCCCGCGGCCGGCTGGCCCGCGGCTCCCCCGCCGGCTTCTGGCCAGACCCTCAGCACTCAGCTGTGGAAGTGACAAGCAGGAGGTCCGGAGGAGGAGAGTGTGTGGGGGTGTGGTGGGGTTGAACGGAGGGCAGTCATATGGCAACAAAAACAGCCCAAAAAGGTGCTCCTGACCCACCCAGCTCCGAATAAAGAACGCACAACAGGGGCAGTTCAACTGCCTTTAATGCCCCCCCAGCCGCAAAAAAAAAAAAAAAAAAAAACCTACCCACCGTAATTCCTTTAATAAGACAAGATGACATCACACTGGATGGAGCGGGGGAAATAAGACAGTCTGGCAGCTGTCGTTTCCCGCCTTGATTTTCTCTGTTGTGACCAAACAGCAGAATCTGAAAGATTCCAGTGTCTATTATAGTAATATTGTATCCTTACCAAAATGGATAGTTAGTGAATAGTCTTTCAATACCTACAGTAGATATGGCTATCTTGTGGTTGTCCCTCCCTCTGCTGTGTATATTGTAACCCCCCCCTCTCTGTA
Organism: Anarrhichthys ocellatus; assembly: GCF_004355925.1. Lineage (NCBI taxonomy): Eukaryota > Metazoa > Chordata > Actinopteri > Perciformes > Anarhichadidae > Anarrhichthys > Anarrhichthys ocellatus. The sequence continues at coordinate 772,423 of NW_022280134.1, forward strand.
GGGCAGATAGTCGTCTGAACAGTACTGTATTTATGTGACTATGATGTGAACCTCCCACTGTTTTCAGAGCATAGGAGAGAGCTTGAAGCCCTTCTCCTCTCGATTACTTTGATTCTGGTTTGACCTCGTTGACGTTCCAGAGGTGGCATTGTCCAGGTAACTTTACGGGGTTTGAAGCTGCTTACGGCCGATGTAATTTTGTTCCCAGTCACTGTCATGTAATTTGACCAGTTTCATACAAAGAATTTGAAACCTTTGAGCAGTCAAATAGTGTCTCATTACGACAACTTCAAGTTGTTGTTTTTTCTCCCACAGCAGCCACTGATAAGCTCTACAGTACAGAGCAGACACACCAGTGGCTCCGAACCTTGAGGTTGAGTCAGAACTGCACATGAGTAAGATCATTAAGATAGGGAACAAGAAAGTCTTGCCTCCACGGACTCTAAAATTTATTGAACTTAAACCTTTTAACAGCTTAACCACTCATTGAACTTCTCACAGCTCATACACATAATCAAACTAGAGTTGCTACGATATTAATACCAGTATCAGAAATGCCTTTGGTATCGGCGAGTCCCTGCACCAATCCGATATCACGTTATCGTATCATTTATAAGCTTGTTTACGCTACACCGGAACAACAACAACACATCACATCACTCGCTGACCGACCTGTACGGCACATCGTCAACTCTTAACAGAGATGAGAGAGAAGCGAGACTGCTCACTCGCCATCAGCTCCGGGGAAAAAAACAATCGCTGCGTCCAAAATCGATGGTGGAAATAGCCAACGGGTGAGCCGTCTTGCTTCATGCACATGCTCAGTAGTGATTGGGCAGGTGCTAGTGACGATGTAAAGTTAGCCAGAGCTAGTAAAATTTCAGCAATTTGGCAAAATTCTGAACACACTGGTATCTGATTGATACTTAAATTCAGGTATCGGAATCTGTGTCAGGAAGGAAAAATAGAAAATAATTGTAATAGAAAATAATTCAAAAAGTTTTCTTCGTTATAAAGCAATATCAGTCAGCCCATACAACGACTTACAAAAGATTACCAACATTGATGATAACACAGACAATCTCATGTCGGTTTGCTTGGTATCGAGCTGGAGCCAGAAGGCGATTAGCCTAGCTTAGCTTCCAGACTGAAAGCAGGGGGAAACAGCCTGGCTCTATCCAAAGTTTCAAAAATCTTAACCTCAAAAGCTTCATCAATTGACTAAAAATATAAAAATACAATAACTCAGTATTCACTGTGTAGATATTTTACACACATTGTAACAACAGATACTCCAATTAATAACAATGTTTGTCAAGCCCGAGTTGCAGGAAGACATTCCCTTAAAAGAGTCAAAAAGCTGAAGGTTTGGAACCACGAATGAATATTAACCCTACTCTGGATGTGACAACACTCGTAGTATCACTAGTATATTATTATATTTATATGCAGATGATACAATGCTGTTTGTCATACGGCGAGCTGGTTGAAAACAACCCAGGAGGTTCCCTTTAAGTGATTGCTGGGAGCCTCTGGGTCCTCTGTAGCCACGCTGTGGTGTTTTAAAGCCTAACGAGCTGGGTTCAGTGGACCCTGGGCTCCGAGCCATTGAAAACTTGCCTTGTTATAGAAATGAGCTGTTTCCCCTGCGCTCCCAGCCGAATATAATGCACTACTGGAATCGCAGCAGTATGTCTTTACTGCACTTTAGTAGGTAGTATCGTACCTCCGGCTGTGTCGTGGTTTCATCAGTCGGGTTGTTTTAATGGGAACGGCAGAGACGGAATAAACTGTTCCAACTGCTGGGGAGGACTTCTACAATCTTTTTTTTCTTTAAAAAAAACAACTGGACCAATGTTGCTCCCCTCATGTGTGATGCTGTAACTGTATATTCTACCATCCACCATCTTTGTTGTGGTGTTTCGTTGTGTGTGGTACAAGAGAAGCACAGGTATTCTGAAGCAAATAAACCTGGGGGACCAATCAGAGGGCTAGACGATGGGGGGGGTTGGGGTTGGGGGGGGGGGGGGGAAGAGGAGAGGAGGATTGGACAGCGCTAGCAAAAGGGGACCTGCATGAAAAATGATGGATGGGTCCCATCGCCACTGTCCAGTCCTCGTTTATTCAGACTTAAGATCAGAGGAGCAAGAGTAGAAATGAATAAACATGCATACTAGTGGGATCAGTAGTATCAATACATGTCGCTACTGAATATTTGAAACGGTTTCAATACTCATTTTCAACAGTATGGATACACAGGTACCAGCTGGGCTGCCTTTCTGCTCTCTCTTGTCCAACGGCGAGTTCTCACACACACACACACACACACACACACACACATTGCTGTTTATCTTTTAATAAAGATCTCAGATTTGATGCCCTCAATGTTGTGTCAATTCTTTCCTGTGGTATCGATAATGGTATAGAATATTGTTGTTTTGTTATGCATTGCAATAAATATAATTCACAGAGGAAGACATGAAAACTATAGTGCATGAGACGGAGCAGGAGTGCAGTTTATAATCATGACAGAGCACTGGAATGATTTGTGTTATATGAATAATATTTTATTATTCATTGGACATTGGAAAGTGTATTATAGACTAATGAAAACTACATCATCATATCATCATACTTTGGTGCGGAAGTTGGCGCCATGCACCTAAAAGTTGCTATTGCAATCTTCCAAAAAATTCAGCGAAGAAGACAACCGTGGAAAGTGGAGAATTTCATAATGTCCGTGGATAAAATGACAGATCTGCAGTATTTGCACGAATGTGACAACTCTTCCATAGTTTCCACTGACCGTGTAAACACCAGTCCACCTGCTACCGTATATGATGGAACAGAACAAATAAAGTCATCCGAATTTTGAGTTGCATTCATTTCAAGTTAAATCATCCTAGGTCAGGGGTCGGTGAGCCGCATGCGGCTCTTCAGCCTCCCTGAGACTACATCCACACTACTATGTTTTCGTTTTAACAAACAAACTACACGGCGTTTCAGCATCGTTTTTGAGATGATCTCTGTCCAGACGAAAACGGCTGAAAACGAATATCACGTGACTATTCACGTACACTGGGCATGTGGGTGGGTGCCGGTGTAAACAGGAAGTAGATTGGTTGATTAGTTAAAAAAAAATATGACGGAGTAATAAAGTAGTCTTTAAGAATGAAAGGTTGTGTTTGATACTTAAGATCTTCCTCTAAAATCTTCCTCTATAAACTCAAACAGACCTGTAAAGTTTTAGAGGTTTTATTTTTCAGACTTAGTTACAGCGCTGCGGTTCTTGCTCTATCTTTCTCTCTCTCACCACATTTACTTTAATATCAACACTTACACATAAACGTTTACTAGATTATGGGTCCATAAATGTGGTCAACGCACGTCTCACTCGTTTCCTCGGTGTCGTCTGTTCTCACTCGTAGCTCTGCTGGTGGCTGAAGTCTCTGTCCTACTGGAGAGCAATTACTGCTTTTGTTCCTTTATAATTTATGTATGTGGATTTCACAATAGTTGTGCAGAACAAAATAAGCATTAATAAGAACAGGAAGGTCCTCCATTTTGTGTCCGTCCTCAAAGCTTTTTTTTTTTTTGCACAGTGGACAATCTTTCAAAGGGAACTCTTATCTTGGAGTTTGAGGCGATACTGTGTCACTGAAAATAAAAAATGTTTTAATATTTTGTGAACTAAAATGTGCGTCGCATCCTATTATGTCGCTGTCAAGCGCCTTTCCCTGCAGGTGGTGATGGTAATCATGATTTGCAGACCCCCGCCCTCTGTAAACGATCAATGGATGAATCCAAAAAAAGAAATGTCAAAATAGAGAGTTTAATTCTGTGCAGATGTATTCATTTGCTTTCACTGCCAACTATGCTGGTTTACCTGTATGCTTGAAATGAGGCAAGAAATTTGCAAACAACAAAAAACAGTATTTGCTGAAGTGTCACGCTGGAGATGAGCGAAAAAGAGCGATTTCTCAACTGCTGCAGGAAACTCTCTTCATAAGAGTTTGATATTGTTATATCAGGTAAAATAGCAATAACATGTCAAGAATTGTCTTTATTCTTGTTCTATAATTTCATAAATACAACAAACTATAGTTTTTGTATATATAATATAACCATATACAAAACTTTATAAGCTTTGATATCAAATAGCTTTTGCGGATCCAGACGAATTTTATTTGGTGGAAAATAGGACAAAATGGCTCTTTGGATAGAAAAGGTTGCCGACCCCTGGGTTAGGTGTATGAAATATAAAGTGGATATTTTCACTGATAAATTATCTTTCATTTCCATTCATTCTGTCATTAACTAACTCATAATTTTAATATAATTAAGCTTGTATTAAAGTGTGTTAATAGGAAACACTAAATGGCCCATTTATGTGACATTGGGATCCCATCTGCCTTCAATTATAGGAAGAATAGTCACTGACGCCGTATACGGCTCTGGTAGCATTTTCTCATAGACTTCTTTCTATACAATCAGACTTCTTTTTGCCCCCCGAGGAGTCGGCTCCTGTGGTCAGTAGAGAGAATACAAGTTTGAAAATACTTCGAGGTTGCCGCCGGGGTTCAATATTATTCCAGCTGTCACAAAACTATAATGAGATGTGTTATGCTGTGTTCAAACCAAACGCAAAGCCAATTTTCGCCTTGCATTACTCGTGGGAGAGTTTACTCGAGAGGATCATTTGTGTTTCTTCACATCATTCGCACTAGAAGCTCCGGAGAGCAGCGTGTAGACGTTTCATCAATCATGGCTGAAATAACCACTATTGCTACTTTGTACATGTTGTAGAAGGCCCCGATATCCCGGGAAACTAAATACCATCTTGTCTGGGTTCATCACATCATTCCGGAGGCCCTCTCCGTGAATTTCCTCAAGCTGTATTCACTGCATCTAGCAAGCCACACATCAGCTGGTTTACTACAGCGGTATGAACCCACAGTAAAGATTTTGCTGTGATTTAATTGCAATAAACGGATACAAGAGAATGCCGAAATAACTACATCATGATGCCGATTTGTAAAAAGTCTGAATTCATGTTTTGTTAGTTGTCTCTAGGTGAACACCTACGGCTTCTGATTCAACAACGTCAGCACGTCAGTGATGACAGGAGGAGAATCTCAATGCTGATAGGCTTTTGCGACCCAGCGTCATGCGAATTTCTATACGTGAATGAGGCAAATTTGCATTTTTGCATTGCGTCATTTGCCTCTTTAAATTAAATGATTTTATTCGTCCCAATACTGTTTTTTCTGGTCCGGACATCACAAATGAAGTACATCCAAAAGTTTGTGTAAAAAGATGTGATTCCGGTTTGAGCTTGGAGCAACTGTAATGCTGGTCTTTGGGGGCGGGTGACTTACCTCAATGTAGATACCAACGTGTCATCCAATATGGCTGAAATAACCGCTGCTGCTGCTTCGTACATGTGGAACTCCCAGGTTGGTCGGAAAACCAAACGCTGTCGTGTCTAGGTTCATAACATCTGGTGAATTTCCCCGCTGCCTGGCGCAAATCTGTGTCATAAAAAACCCTCTGCATCAGAGGCCTCCTACAACAACATTATAAATATAATATGAGGATATTATATTTTGTTTACTCCGAGAAGGTCATTTGAAATAAAGGCTGTTTACTCCTGGATTTCTTCCTGTTTTCTTTCCTCCTGTTTACATCATACACCCACACAGCGCCCTCTAAACTTCGGTGATCAGGACAATAGTGCCGATAAAATACCCTGAAGAAAAACGGTTCTTTCACATTTGAGCTGTGAAACTAGAAGCCCGTCTGATGTGCTGTTGATATCCTGTCTCCTCGATTCATTCCTTCTGCCGGCAAGTGTGTTCGCTTGTGAGGTGAGTTCTCTTTGTTGTAACGCTCTGCATTATTGATGCCAGCTTGAAACATCACTTTTCACGTCGCCCATGTCCAAACCTGATCGCACATTTAAGACGCACACAATGAGAGGGCGACGGAGGTTGATCCAGATCATGGCGTATGATCAGTTCAGGGTGTAAAGGAGAATCAGCCTTTGTGCATCGATGAATCTTTACCGCGTCAACTCTGAGACATTAATGCGATTCATTTAAACAAAGATGGGAGCTGCGTTTTGACATTTTACAGGTGTGAAAACATGAAGAGGGTGACGTTCTTCAGGAACAAACACACCTTTTGGCAGATGATAAAAGGAGTGAAAAGTTTATTTAACAAAGAAATCTCGTCCAACACTTTTAATCTGGTCAGTAAGTCTAGCTTAGCATCACGACTGGAAGCAGGAGAATGCAGATAGCTTATCTCTCTCTGTACTTCAAAAATAACTCTACCAACACCTTTACAGCTAATTAACACATTGTTTCTAGCTTGTTTAAAACGTTATTACGTGTAACGTGTAGTTACGAGATATTACTTGATGAACACCAGTTTATCTGTTGGTACTTCTGCGTAGCTTGCTAGCTGTTGTTCCCAAAGAAAAAGTGAGTCCGCGTAACTTCCCTTAAAGCCACAAATTGTCAGTTTAGAATTTCTGCTAATGTGCAGGTTAAAGAATGATTTAAAAGTGTTAGCATGCGCTGCTAGGCATACTGTTGAAGTATTGAGAGGGCGGGCTAGCTGTTTACAGTCTTCCTGCTAAGCTAGCTTTATGCTAACAGCATCCTGATACCAGCTTCATACTAAATTAACCAGGAAATCGGTATCAATTTTCTTTTCTGCTGTTAAAGAAACAGCGTTGCAATACCACTGCCATAAGATGGAGGCGTTATCTGGACTGTTTGTACGGTAATCACATCACAGAATCACAGTTCATTTGACAATGATGTATTAATGATTAAAATGACATACATCATTCACATGGCACTTCAGCAACATGATATATTTTTTTTACATTTATACTTTTCACATCGACAAGCCGTGGATGGAGGGAAATTAACAGGCCGAGTCATCCCAGTTTTTGTAAAAACTGAACAAAACAAGAAGCCGGCCAGAGGTCTTGAATCATGCAGCTCCTTTAGAGTCTGTGTCCAGCGTGAACAGATTGTATCAACCCATGCTGTCGTTAGTCCCGGCCAAAGGGATGACGGGCAGCCACAGTCGGCGTTTCGGATCCGCTGCTCGGCTCCTCCTCTCACACCTCGATGACCACGGTGTCTTTCCGATGTTTGGGCTCATTGGCGAGGTGCGGTTTCTCCGTGCGAGTGTGCCAAACCAGCACCTGAAAAAGACAAGAAAGAAAAAGGTGTGAGTGGGAAACTGCTGACGGTGGAAATGCTGGGCTCTAAATAAAGCATGAACAGGCGGTCGTGCTTGGATGAATACAGCACGGAGGCAGGTGGATGGCAGAGCTGTACAGATAGTGTGTACGAACAAAGACTTAGGTTGATGGTTTTTTTTGTATTAAAGCTGCTGAAACCTGACATTTTGTTTGTGGAAAACACTGAAACACACTGAGAATTGCAGGTTAAAGGATCATTTTAGTTTTTTACAATTTGGGTCTCATGTTTATAGTATTGGTTATCTCTCCTACCCGTAATAACGAGATTGTACTTGAATACTCAATGAAGTTAAAGGTTCTAAGAGACATTTTGACACAAAGATCTGCTACCTGCTGGGTGAGATTATACTGACGGACACCGCACATCATCATCCAAATGGGCGCCCCAAATAAGGAGACAATTGTTTTTATTTTTTTAACAAATACTATTTAATACTTTCATTTTGAAATATTACCAAAAAAATGCAACCCAGTGACATTTATACAGAGCCTATTAAAGACACTACAAGGAAGTTTCATTTTGTGTTGATTTTGCAGTCATAAGTGGTAGTATTTACGAGCAGCAGAATCCCTTTAGATAACCTCTCATTCTACTGCACTGGGGGTTTGACAGTCCCGGTTCTGGTTCTCCGCGCCGTCCTTCTCTCCCGCGGGGTCTCCAGCAGCATTGCGTCATCGTTGGCTCCCAGTGGGGACCGCTAGAGTCTGAGCTGAAGAAGTTTCCACCTGGTGGCACCGATGACGAGCATTGAGAATAACTATATAGAAATATTGTTATCTTCTCTCTGATGGTCTCGTTTACTCATGTTGGTCATATAGAGGCATCAGTATTAAATTGATATTGTGTAATAGGTTCCTCACAGAGAGAGCCTATTCCCTGGCGAGGGGCACTAGCTACAGTCTTGCTGGCTACGCTCTGGTATGAATGAAAGGCCAATATGTTGGATTAAAGCCACAGGGTTTTGGTATTTCCCTCGTTGCAAAGACTATTTGAAGTAAGGGCTTCATTCCTTGATGATGCGCTGATGAAATATCCGTCAAATGAAAGACTCCGCTGTATTCTTTGAAACACAAATTTGCATTGTATCCTCCTGCTGTTGAATTTGAAGCTCGCCGGCGCACCAGGAGGAATTCCGTACACCGGGGGGGAAACGAGTCTGACGCCTCCTGAAAAAGGATCGCATCTACAGCGGCACGCTGCAGCCGTTTGTCTTGTGTTTGCAGCCAATTTCACAGCAATATATTGGTGAGAAAAAGCAACGAGATGGATGCAGATATTGATCCTGTTCTGGTGAGAGGGACGCATTTCATTCCTCAGAGAGTTCAAGTGGGGTTATTTGGAGGAGAAAATGTTTGTTTCAGCAGTGGGCTAATGAGCCTATATTTCACGCTTGTGACAATCCTGTGTCCAAAGCGACACACACACACACACACACATACATATACACATACACACACACATACACACACACACACACACACACACACACACAGACTCACGGAGGCATGATTTATTGCTGGCTGCCGCTGTTTCTGGGCTTCTTCAGGTGGAACATGTCACTTCCTGCGCACTGTGCTGCTAATTGGCCCGCTTTGCATATCTAATGAGGCTAATGTAGCAGCCACTTAAGCATCACTCCAGAGCTGTGAGGAAAATGGTGCCGAGCGTGTGTGCATCTGTTCACACACGTGTGTGTGTGTGCGCGCACTCGCTAATCATGTAGTCAGAGTGCCCCCCCCCCCCGTCACCCCTGGACTCACACCTCTCTTCATCACGATACACTATTTTCTCTGATGGCTTTGCTCTTGTTTTTTTACCTCTCTGTCTTCCTTCCTGCTCTATCTTCCTCTTCCTCCCTGAGGCGAAGTGGAGACAAAAAGCTTTACTAGGTTAGAGGGTTTTTTTTGCCTTAACAGCATACGGAGAGAGAGGACAGGCCTGTTTCTTCACGTCAGGAGGAAGAATGTGTGGAGATGCAGTGGAAGGTTTTACCTTGAAATAAGATACATCTCAGATGATTGCACTTAAATTCCAGTTTATTGAAACTATCTGTTGCCAATATGTTGGTTTAAAGCCACAGGGTTTTGGTATTTCCCTCGTTGCAAAAACTATTTGAAGTAAGGGCTTCATTCCTTGATGATGCTCTGATGAAATATCTGTCAAATGAAAGACTCCGCTTTCGCCATTTATATCAGTTATGAAAATAAATAAAAAAATATACTAAATATAAGGATGTGTAGAGAGCCCAGTATTTGTATTGGTTGATCTTGTTCTTATTTGTATTATAATAAAAGTGGAAATAGGCGTAAAATTCCTGTTTTCTCATTTTATATTTCTGATTTTAGGATAACAAAGTGGTCATACATGTCTTATAAACTATCTGATACTTAGCATGGCTTTATACACAGGTTAAGATGCTTGAAATGATTGGGCATTGCAGATGTTGACAGATGTTTAACATGCTGCCAAACCTTTGCACACTTTACAGATTACCGTGGTTGGATCTGCACAGTTGAAATGCAGATGATGCCAGACAGCTATTGCTGTCTGCATAAAGGAGAGTAGTTGTGTTCTGTTTCTTTGTGTGCTTCACCCTCCTCATTCTACCTGTCAGTCACTCCCCCAGCATCACCCTAACTCCCTTCACCTGCCTCTAATCAAGCACTCCCTCCTCATCAGCACAACTCCCCTCACCTGTTTAGCCACCTTATAAACCCCTGTCTCTCAGTCGCTCACTGCCAGGTCATTGTTTGTGTTCCTACCTACCCGCCCGTTTTGCTCGTCCTGTTCCCGGTTTCCCAGTCTGCATGACCTGCCTCGTCCTGCCGGATTTCCCCCCTCGTCTCTTGTCTTGTCCTTGGATTCCCTGTTTGTGTTGGTTACTCATTAAAACCCTTTTTTCACTACACCTGGCTGTCTGCGCTTGAGTCCTCATCATGCCCCGTGACAAAAAGTCTATTTAAATATCTTAGGCTACTACTACACTGCGAAGAATATAGGCTAAGTTACTGGGCAACAGGCTAACGCTAGCTTAATCTCCACCCAGTCAAAGCAGAGGTACTGCAACTTTACTAGCATGGTAATAAATAGCGCTTTAATTCTCCAGCGTGATATCTGCAACCGTGTGACACGCGGGCTGCACAACTCCTTTTCAGTACAAGCCTTTTTATGAAGGCAAATCACTGTCAAAATCCGAGAGCGCAAATGAGATCCATGCGCGCGCGAGAGTGAATTCTGCTCGCGGAGTGACGTGAAAGCGCTCGTCAAAGTAAAATACGCGCGTGGCTGTTTGATTTTCGCGCGCGCATGGATCTCGTTTGCGCTCTCGGATTTTGACAGTGATTTGCCTTCATACCTTTTCTTTACTCTCCTTTTGTGTTCCTGTCACCTCAGCACACGCGGGCACAGTACAAATACCTATAATAATATGTGTAAAATAAATATTCCTAAATGTGCTTTAACGAATACCGTATTTAGCTCCACCCCTTTAAGATAGTACACATCCTTATAATCACGGTATTTAATACATTTGCAAGACATTAAAACAGGTTATGTATTGGTTATCTAATCTAAAAATGATATTTATCGGTCTAGCTCTAGTGCTGACGTCATTGTTGAGATCTAGAAAGATTATCTAAAGCTCTTTTTTGGAAGTTAAAGTGTTGGTAATAATCCTTCATAACACAAAAAAAACGGTGTGCACATAACTACAGCAATTTAATGACTTAAACTGTGATGGAGAGTTATTAAACTGTTTGGCTGGTGTTTTAAATGTTGTCTTTCTACAGATGTCTGTGAGCTCAGCGGTTAACTCGATGAGTACGTTTTCCAATGTGAAAAGGATTTAAAGAATAAAATATTCAACATTTGTAAAATCATTTATGAAAGTTGTCACTCTGATCTGACGAGCCCTGTTGCCCCCTCAGTAAACTAGACAATGACCCTCTTTGCTAATGCAAGATTGTGGAAACTAGTGGTGCTGAATAGATGACACTAAACCACCTGAGTGTAAAATTTGACACCGTAAATTTCCCTTTCTTCTCGGTATACGGAGTAGGGAGAGACAAAAAACGCACAAATTCCATTTGTCAATGCACTCAGGATGCTTTAAGGATCGGGTCACCCAAAGCAGATCTTGTGGCGGTCAGAGATGCATTCAGCCACAAAAATAAAATAAAATGAGCAGAAACCTGAGAGCCAATGCAAATGAAATAAACAGCGGTGTAGTCTTTCAGTCCATGGCTGCGTCCCTTTTCTGTCCTCTGTGTCGTTACGTCCGTCTTGTTCATTTCCGTCACTTCACCTATTCTCTTTACACAGGCTTTGACTCACCCTCCTCTACTCACTTCTCTATCTCCTTTTCCTCCTGTGCTATCATCTGTCTCCATCTGTTCCGGCCTCCCCCCCTCCTTTCTTGTCCTGTCACTGCTGTCTGTTGCCATTACTCTCTTGCTCTAACTACATTACAGCTCCTGTCAGTCGTCTGCAGATACTGACCCAGCCATCAGATGAGCGCTTCTGCCCTTCATTGTCAAGGTCGGGATTCGGGCTCTGTGATCTGATCGTAGATGCATTCCTCAAAGTGGATAGAGCCTGGAGCTGGGGTGTGTCACAGCTGCTGGAGTGGGCTTTTATTTCCAATCATTTCAACCACAGCTGTGCAGACCAGTAAAGGTGGTTTAGAATGTAACTGAAGCGTGAGAGTTACTTGAATCTGTCAGGCACAAGGTGTAGTAGCCCAGATATTTTCACTGCACTTTTTTGGGTCATGAGCGACACACCCGCCGTGACATAGTTGCATCCCCGAGCAATGGTGGTGTGAACCTGTTGTTTGGGTGCAAAAGCTCACACGAACATCGACGGAGAGTGAGCTGTACCCAGATAGCAACCTTCTGGTTCAAAAGAGAGGAGCCAATACAGAAGGACTTTAAACTTGCATTCTTTCAAATTCTACTTTGTGATTGACAGGTCGCTACCGCTACCAGAGCCATATGCCACAAATGATGCCAGAAATTAGAAGAAATTCCCTCCAGAGATATTGCATAGATATAAGAAGTGCACATAGTCAGCGTGATGTCACCCACTGGTACACGGACTGCCGCTATGAAGCCTTGAGTTTGACAATTTGGTCGTCGCAAATCCCTCCAGACGAGAAGGGTAAGTAACAACATTCTTATCTGCTGGATAATATTTGTGTATGGATTAAACAAATTAGACATAATTAGTGAGCTTTAGAGGAGTTGTTTTAGCTGTTTCCCTGTTTCTAGTCTTAATGCTAAGCTAGGCTAATGTTAGCTCCAGCAACATATGACACATGAGAGTCCTATCGGTCTTCTTAAGACCTTACCTTAACTTACAACCAAATACGTGCTTTTCCAAAAATGTCTTTGCAACTATCATTTTGCAAAACTTACTGACTTGTCAGATTTGTGCATTTTTCTTCAAATAACTACTGTACACTAGATGAACTGTCTGGGTCGTGTCACATCTTCTAACAGTGGCTTCTTGAGTGACAATGTCACGCCGCGCCGCTTTTGTAACTGTGATGCGTGATTAATGCTGATATTGGGTTAGTTACTGCTGGGATGGCAGCCATTATTATGAGTGCAGTTTAATATCTGCCACACACACAAACACACACAACTGGGCTTTTATTAAACCCTAGTCAGTGCCATCCACCTCCAGTATGAAGGTTGCAGTCTGATAACGTGCTTATTATATAACTGACCAACCCTGCCCTGCATAATCAAACAGCAATGACTACGAGAGGTGAAATGTAGAAAAATCCCTTTGATTTCATAGAGAGCACAAACTGCATATTGTCTTAATGAAGACATGACCTTTGACCCTTAAAACACAAGTGCAAGGGAAGCTACCATCTGTGCCTGCTCATTTCATGAATCTCTGATACATACTGAGGCTTGAACACAAAAGTTGTCAGAAATAGTCGAGATTGCTTCATGAATATCTTTGTTATGTGTTTTATGGAGATTTATGCTTCTCATATGCATATTATTTGGTTTATCTTCCAACAAAGTTTACAAAAAAACATAAAACTACAACCATGTACCTAAAGTAAAAAGATAATAAATCACGATTTGTGTTACAAGCCTGTGTTTAACAAAAGAAACGGAGCCGGGCCGGCCGTGCATGCTTTTAGTGCACGTGTTTTTAGTGCACGTGCTTTTAGTGCACGTGCTTCTAGTGCACTCGAACACAGTGGTTGCGTTAGACTCTCTCCTTGAAAACATTCTGTCATAATCTATCATCAACCTACATTGTAATTTAAAACATGGGCTAAAGGCCATTTACAGGCAGAGTCCAACACACTTTTTGTCGAATTCAGCAAATATCTCCTCACAGTCCGCCAGCTGTCCGTTCAGGAAGTGCAATAAAATAACAACAATCTGGTGTTTGAACACAGCCCTGGCTCTGTAAATGGGAGACAGATAAACGTGGATCGGACCGAGGCACCAGGGCTGCACTTACTGTCACAGAGAGCAAAACGTGGATTAAAGCAGTGTAGTTCGTTTGATTAAATCATAGAATTTTTGAAATGATCAACACATTTAGAGATTTGGAATGAGGACTGAGACAGCAGCTCACTGTTTTTAATAGTTAACAAACAGAACAAGTTTATAGATTACGTGTTTAAAAGGGCATGGACAGAAAATATGAAGAGACACACCACACCGACCGTACCGCCACTCTTCATTTTTCATGTCAACACAAACAAAGAAGATACTTTTTTTCTTTCTGCTGCCACACACTGGAGACTGGACTTACCAGACTCTCTGAATGTGGGATTTCTAGATCCTGCACTCTGTGACCTGCAGTGGTCACTGACACACGCCAAGGCCTTCAGTCTGGCAAAATGACGGACGCCCTTCAGATTAGTTCCCTCATTGAGCTCAAGGCTGCCGCACTGCTCTCATACATTCACCCTCCAGGTAAACTGTTTCTGTTAGCGCCGTTAGCAACGAGCCACCGGCTCAGGCGTTGCCGTGTTGAGAGCCGAAATGCTTCCAATCTCCTTTAATGCACCTGAGGTGTCTATGATTAAAAAAAAAAAAACAGAGATAGCTATTGACAAAAAAAAAGGGCTATAATGGCTCATTTGGACATCATGCATAGCTTAAAAAGTGGAAGGTGTGCATGCAGTGGGAGGAAGTCTAGATGACAAGTGTCTTTAAAAAAACCTATTCACAAAAAAACTCTTTTGGTCATTTTTGAATGCAATTTTAAAGACTTCAGCAAATTCATTTCCCATCTACTGTCATGTTGTCACGCTTCTGTGTCAGTCCATGAGGTGGAAATAACACCTGTGGAACATCCGTCAGGCTTCCCTGTGCACTATACAGCTAATCTGGTTGATAAGAAGTTATTGAGGATGAGCTTCGCCAAATGAATATTGAGCTTAAACGTATCTACGCCTTTGAGTTTTCACGAGTCACTGTCCTCCACTACAGCGTGGAGCCGTAAGCGCCACATAAGGCCCTTGACCCGAATTGTTACATAGTCAGAAGCATTTGCGTCTGTTGCCACGGTGCCAAGCGTCGCCTGGTTTGCTCACCCGGGTGCAATTGTTGGCCTTGGGCTCCAACTCGGTGACCTTGGTGATCTGCTTGAGGAAGTCGGACTCCTGCATCCCCGGCTGGGAGCCGCGCCGCTTGAACTGCGCCCGCGGGTTCGCCAGGATCACCTGGAGGTTCACCGCAAAACCTGAGGGGGAGAGAGAGAGAAAGAGAGAGAGGGAGAAGGAAGAAGAGGGGGAGGAGGAAGAGTGGGAGCAAAGAAAGGGAGAAAGGGAGAGGGAGGTTATAGCCAGCATGGATTAAAAGCACATTACAAGCCTATTATAATCACAGCAGAAAATGATAGAGTGCATTAGTGTATCTAATGACTATAATATGGCTGATATGAAATTCCTTTACCACAGGGGTCTGCCATTCTCCTGTGATAATTGCGCTATAGATGAGAAGGGAAAGCATGAGAAAGTCAGAGGGAAGTCAAACAGCTCATGATGCCAGTGTGTTGTAGCAGAGGTGGGGATTAATGGCTGGCTTGCAACCAGATTTAATCAACCTGATTAGAAAAATTGGTAAGTAAATGTGACCCCCGCATAATTGCTTGGAAAGACATTAGCTGTCCTGCAGTACAACCAGAAATATGTTTGGAAGGTTGAAAAGAAATGGTTACAATTTTGAGTTGAATGTTCAAATAATTGTTTCCATGAATCGAATAAGGCCACAAACTAAACGCAAAAGCTACAACTGACCTCTCCTACTGCTGCGCTTAACCTTGCTCCCGTCAACACGTGAGAGGAGAACACGTCGTTCGCACATCCGATGTGATGTCCGACCCTGCAGCCAGGGGTCAGACGGTGACACGCGATGCGTCTCTTTAACATCCGTTTGCCTCGACATCTACAGCTAACCCTTTGCTGACACGGCAAAGTGCTCAAGAGTACGAGTGACATGTAAAGATTAGGAATCCTTGGAGTTTTAGATAGAAGTGATGGGCTTTTTCAGAGAGGTAGTTTTGTGGCACATTTTCAGCAAAGTGTCTCTCTCTGCTGGCCTCCGTTCTTCTGTCTGCAGTTTGACTGTTTGGCAAGTGTGTTCATGCAAAATGAAGTAATTCTGCATTTGTATTAATTAACAGATGCTCTTCAAATCCAAGACTCTGGCCTCTAAATGCCTCAAGTTGTTGACACATTGACCCGATGATTGTCGGACCTCTTTAACAGCTGGTGATTGAATGAAAAGTATTGAGTCGTGTGCAACATTTGTTGTCATTTCGCTGGCAGTATATTTTCCCCCCAGAACACACTATATGTTTATCACAAGATAGATAGATTATCCTCCATTTGGTCCTACTTTAGCTATAGTAAAAGCAGATTATCACTTCAATTTAAGAAAATAATCCTATCCCATCGTCCAAAATGTAAGCGAGCAGTAAGGATAAAAGCGATGCTCTCTCACATTCTGGGGTAGAAATAGCGAAGACAGAGTTAAGTGAGTTCTCGGTGGTCTTCTCCTTTTCAGTAACAAACATCAACAAAGTCACTTCCACTGCTCACCACGACCACTGCGCTCATATTGTCTCATATCCAGTAGTGAGACAAATCAAGAACACCTTCCAGGTTACATGGATGTAACTCCAGTTCAATGAGTATGTGGGTTGCTTACCTTTTCTAATGTAGAGATACCGTGGGGAGTACAATTAAAACATGATACGGCCTGAAACAGTGCTATGAAACTCTACTAACGTAGGGCCGGGCGATGTGGAGGAAATGAAATTCCTTGTTAATGATAATGCAACAATATTGTAGGGTTGACCATTATTGCATTCGCATCAATCAAACAATGTGATTTTTGATAAATAATCATCGGTTATGTGGATTTATACCATGATCTGGGTTAATAGTTGATTCTGATTGGCTGCAGGGTTCCTGATAATGGAGACCTACGAGGCAGCTCCAGTTAAACTGTTTGCTTACCGTTCTAATGCGTTGGCTACATTAAAGGGAATAAATAAATGCATTTGAATATCTCATTTACAACCATGAGTGTAGTCCTTCTGTGCCTCATTCTTTGAACACCACAGGGTGACTGTAACACACAAGTTGCAGGGAGCCCCTCGGAACTGACACACATTATAAGCAATCGTCTCTCCCGTTCGCTATTCAACAGTACACATGACCTCCCATTTGTTCGTGAAAATATGATATTGATTTGAGGACAATGACATGGCTGGATATCTAGCTAGTCTTAAAACAGTGTCAAATTATATTTATCAACCGTACGCAATGCCATTGACTAATGTTGCAAGCACAACATAAGCTTCATGCTAACGTTATGCTAATTTAAATGTAGCAAAAATATTCATATCGATTTCGGGACAATGCTATGGCTATTTATCAAGCTTGTCCTGTTGTTGAACAGACTATAAAATTAAACCATTGTTTGTCAACCGTATGCATTGTTGTTGGCTTTGAATCTTGCTAGCATAAAGTTAGTTTCTGGCTCGTAGCTGAGCCAAAGGATTTTATGAGCTGAGCGGACAAGAAATATCTCCCGTTGCCAAGTCGTGTATAAGGTCCGTCCTATTTACGGGAGCATTGAACAATATGTCTATTGCATAAGTGTCTCATGGGATGGTAATGTTTATTCCAGACATTAGCAAAGCCTCAGGGTTACCAGGGAAACAGAGTTAATGGTTTGTAAACAAAACTTTAGATTTTAGTTGCAAAACACGTGAAATCACAAATTATTGGTCTTCATTTCTTTTTCTTTGGCAAGTGATATGCGGGATAATGGCCGACGAGATGTCCATTAGCAGGAACCAAAAGACGGTGCCAAAAGCGTCCAACGTGCTGCTTTTTTTTTCTTCCTAAAATGTAAACTATTCCTTTAAACCTAGCATGTGCTAAACCTAAAATGACCAAACCAGAAACCTTGTAAAATGGTCTATGCTTTTCTATTTTTCACAGGCATAATGGACGTTGAGGAAAAACCAAAACTGACTCTCAGCAAGTTCATTACGTAGGCTACGACCTGAAATCAGTGGCTGTCTGCACGGTGGGAAAGATACAAACACTATGGTGTAATTTAAAGGACAATGTAATTTGTTTTAAATGGGCTAAAACATGTAGG
Organism: Anarrhichthys ocellatus; assembly: GCF_004355925.1. Lineage (NCBI taxonomy): Eukaryota > Metazoa > Chordata > Actinopteri > Perciformes > Anarhichadidae > Anarrhichthys > Anarrhichthys ocellatus. The sequence goes on from NW_022280134.1 coordinate 790,364, forward strand.
GTCCTTAAATACCCCATCAAGACAGTAAAAATATCAGTGTAGGTGTAGTTGTGTTTTTAAGCAGTGCAGCATTTCTCCATGGTATGCTGAAGTTTTTAGTTTAGAACGTGACGGGAGGATATTTTCAGAAATTGCTGTGATTCCCCATGCTCATGGTCTCGGCATAATTACTGAATATTTATTTATGCAAATCGTTAGTGGGTGGCACGCCTTGGCAATCAGTGCATTAGTACTGGTGGTGAATTACCCCCCAGTAATTCAGCGCCCTCGCCTCCTCTCTTTACTCTGTCCCCCTCTGACAGAACAGCATTTTCTAAAGGTTCTGACACATGGCCAGCAGTCCTCTGAGTAATGTGAGAGTCAGCGCGGGTCACGCAGAAACAAACTGCAGACATGCTAATTAGATTTGGTTTATCATCACACTTATATATAGGCTTAAGTCTGCTGCATTCTAGGCGAGGTCAACCGTCACAAACACATCCCAAACTTATACTTGCTCGCATATACAGGCACAAATATACATACCAAGGTGACTGAGAGCAAGTTGAAAGACTCTTACTGAACCAGTGACTCCAGACTGAAGGTCATACTGCCACTGATAACCACAGAGTAACAAAACAACACAAGGCAATTTTGACTTTGAACTAATTAAAAGCGTCTTGGGCAGCGACGGTGGAAGGCTTGTACCTTGTACATTCTACATCCAGTGGGTCAGACTACTGACCCCCCAACAATATTACAAGTTTAAGGTACAAAAAGCTCAAATGCTATCAGCAAACTCCCACCGTTGCACAATACCTCCACAAAAGAAACACACAGACCCTGATACGACACCTATACAGTTGTTAGGTTATGCAGGCTCATTACTGCTCTGTGTGCGATACTGCAGGCTAATCACAGAGATGAATGCAACTCAGGTGGAGCGGATAGATATGAGAGCAATTACAAGATAGGCATCTTCTAACCCGCAGCCGGCCTCGGCGATATGGAGATCACAGCTTATCCGAGCCATGTTTGGCTGAGAGGCTACTGTCCAGACTCTTCCCTAACTTTGTCCCACTTCACATCTGACCCGGCTGACCTATATGACTGCATGTGTCCAGTGAATGCTATGTTACCTTTTTTGGAGGAAAAATGATTTGCCTGTAGTACAAGTGCAACTGGATGTTCCAAAGCTTCATTTGGTGGCATTACTAATGCAACATTACGGCTGAACAAGCTTGCATTTATAATGTATTCCCTTTTTTGAGAATCTGTACCGCTCAAACCAATGGATCTATTCGGTCTCTAATCAGGTTCATGAACAATTTTTATAACCGATTTCAATCCAAAACTTTGAACATAACCAGGCTAGGTCTTCGTGGGACACCCCTCTGGCCAGCAGATCCATCCATATACATATCAAAATATAATGGTTTACTACAAGTGTCTTTAAATTGTATGTGCGCAGAGGGAATTGCCACGAAATGTTCTGAGCTAAAGGAAGAGAAAATCCTTTATTTACAAAAGAAAGTGTAACCTTTCAGTGTCTTGTATTGTAATACTACATATCTTCAAACAATGTAAAATCCAACATATCAAGTAAAGAGAAAACAGATCTGTGAAAAAGGGTAAAAGAAGACTGAATAAACATAAGTCTTCTTGTGCTGTATTGATTTGCCTTATTGTGGTGCTGAAGCTTTGGTAGCCTGAGGGAACTATGTGATCACTCTGTTGCCCTCTAGGTTTACTGCCTCTGTTCCATCCCATCGCTATGTGAGTCATTTTTAATTCAGAGGCCGATATGAAACACAAAAGACTTTACCTCCAGGGCAAAAACAGATGAGCACACTACGACAGTGCGGTATTAAAATACGCCGCCGATAAATGAACTGATGTGTTAACCCTCTGTCACCAGTTCATGTAACACCACAGCGGTCCGCTGAGATGCCCTTCAGCAAACGTGTATATCTGCTCCTCTGAAACACATGGGGTCGTGGTTATTAAATTAGAAAAACCTCCGACTGACAGGTTTCTGTTTCGTTTGAATAAAGACAACTGGAGAAAGGTGACACAGTACCACCCACACAGTTTGATTGGCAGACGACCACTGAGACTTGCGATGCAAAAATGCCATGGCAACAAGCACCTGGCACCGACAACTGAGACAAAGACAAGCAGAAATGTTGATCTTATGACCACCACAGTGGGTACTGGGTCCCGGAAAACTTGAAGTCTATTCAAAAACAGAAGAAGACACAGTAAATACATTACTTTTCACTGGAACGGTCTCATTAGCAAATTTAGCTTCTTTCAATGAGAATCTGGGTGATGATTCTGAAGATAATTGCTCTTTTAAGGGCTTAAAAAGAAGTTGTTTTCATGTAAGCAGTAAACCCAAATCCAGTCTTCAATAGAGGGCTATTGTGACATTACAGACCTCCATATCTTCTCATAGTCTTTCAGCAGAACTTCTGTTCACTGGTTGCATGAAGCCAACATGTCGATGGCCGTAATCCAAGATGGCGACAGCCAAAACTTTAAATTTGAGTCCTCAAAACGGCAGTCCACAAACCAATAGGTGACGTCGCGATGACTACCTCCACTTCTTATATACAGCCTCGGGTTTTTCTTCCTCTGTTCAGTTGTGCAGTTTCAGTTCCACTCCTACTGCAGTACTTCAGTGCAGGAGGATCTTTAATTGCTCCTGCACACTGCCTCTATCCTCCTCTCATCTCAGGAGCAGGAAATAAACTCTGCAGGTTAAACACGTTCATGTCCCAATCTAAGGGAACACTACCAAGGCAAAAGTACCACAAATTTGCTTGCACTGTTTTGCAAAGATGCAGCTCTAATGCGTTTCCGGGGAAAAATTGCACGCTTACTGTTCGCTTGTCTACTCGTATCAATTCAAGTGCTGGCAGGTGTGCGCTTGCGTGTCTTGCAAATAGATGCGTGATGTAGTAATTGTGTGTGTGTCTGTGTGCACTTGACTATAATGACACACACACACACACTGTAGTACTCCACGCCATCATTGTCCAGGCTCCATTGTGTCTGGCTAAATGAGACAGAGCAGGAGATGGGGGGCTTTAGTGGTCTGCTAACAATACAGCGCTGTATAACACAATACTATTAGGACAGGCACTCAGCGCCCTATTGTAAATCCCATGAATAATAATTTAAGAATGAATAAAGTTCGGCCGTTCGCACGCCACAGCCATTGTTGTTCTTGCTGAGTTTAAAACAAAAAAAAAGAAAAATGCTCGGGCAGCGCAGCCGCGGCGGTAAATCTTAGCGGCGGTAAATTGACAGTGTAATTATATAGTGCAGTGTTAAAGTAAGGCTGATAATTACAGTGTGTGTGTGTGTGTGTGTGTGTGTGTGTGTGTGTGTGTGTGTGTGTGTGTGTGTGTG
>NW_022280134.1:793769-830119 GCF_004355925.1 Anarrhichthys ocellatus
GTGTGTGTGTGTGTGTGTGTGTGTGTGTGTGTGTGTGTGTGTGTGTGCGATTAGGTGGAATGGGTTGGTTGGAAGGAGGATGGAGGAGATGAGATCTCGGGCCTCGTGGCGGAGCAGGAAAGGTGGAGGAGAGAAAAATAGAGAGAGGTTGGCTCATGTTATCGTGGTTTAATTAACAATAATCCCAAGGGGCAGACCTGTGCATGTGTGTGTGTGTGTGTGTGTGTGTGAGCGCACCTGTGCCCCCCTCCGGCTGAGTCCGCATATGTGTTTGGACTGATGAGCATGCAATCATCATCTAATCGTCTAATGACATGAAGCGATTTCCCACAGAGATGCTGAATACAGTGTATGTGTGGGTGGGTGAAGTGGCATAATGAGTGGTGACCGACAGGGCATCATTATTTGGTCAGCGTGATGAATTCATTCTCTCTCAGGTGAGGGGGAACGCTGGTGCTCTGATTGGATTTTTACACTGGAGATTTGGAGATGTAAATTGATTTCTCTATTGAACAACAATAACCACAAGACACATTGTGGACTTGGCGCTCCCATATCAAAACTGTCACTACCCCCAACCAGATGCATTCATGTCACTGCTGCTGGATTTTAGATTTACTCTAATCTTAAAGGTCGTTAGCCTAGCTTAGCATAAAGCAGCAGGAAGTTAAAAAAACACCAATACCGCTAAAGCTCCTTTATAAACAATATAAATAATCGTGTTTGTTTTAATCTGCACTCAAACATGAATGTAAAAGCAATACTTTGTGGTGTTAGAGGGAGTCGTGCAGTGTCATTATTTTGTGACATCATCACTGTCATCACATCCGTTGACCCAGCACCACTGTGCCCGGCGACCTGCCTGTGACTCCGCCGTTGTTTGCCAAGAAATAGATCCAGCATGTAACTCCTGCTGAAACCACAAGCTGTCAATGTATTTTGTCCCTTTCTGCTACATGCTAAGCTATTCACATACTGGCTCCAGCGTCAGAGTTAATGTTATGAGAGTGTTGTTGCTCAGCTCATGTAACTCATGTAAATCTGAGAGAAAATCAAATAACAATTTTAGTACTTGGGCTTCGCAGGAATTCAAATGTAGAAATGATCATAAATATAGTAATTGTGATATTTTTCTGCTAGAGAAAGTTATTTCAGAAAGCAATAGCAACTAATGAAAACAGAAGAAAAGACTATAACATGAGTTTTTAGAATGTTTCAAAAAAGACGACACAGTGTCTACACCTTTTAATATAGACAGAAGAGACGTCACTGTTACTATGTACTGAGCACATTAACAGAGCAGGACACACTTGTCTGACTTTACATTGAGGCCTTGGGAGTCCTTTTGAGACAACATGCTGTACAATAAATGAATAAATGTGTCACATAACGGCCAGCTTCCCGATGCCTCCGACTGCTGCGTTCCTCCGATTCAGATTTCATCTAATCTGTCGCTTTTCAGAACCGCTTAATTCGACGTGACTCTGCAATCCTGCGTTGTGATTTATCTCTGGAATAAACAATCAAGCCGAGTAGCACGGGAGCTCCTGTGTGGAGGAGCAACAGTCGGAATATTAAATTGGAAAGATCACATCTCATTTTATGGTAAATTAAGCCCTGAAATAAACAGAGGCTCAATAGGTCTCGTCAGGTAAACTCACAGAAGGAAAAGAGCACAGCGCATTGTTTTCTGTTTGTTCTCTGCTCAGATGAAAGCCAGTTGACCTTAAACTGGTTTGTAATCAGTGAGCTGATCAATAAAATCTTTTGACGTTTCCACAAAGTGTTGAGAACTAAAAGCGAGGAACTACTTTTTCACCGCTTATTCCTAAACCGTTTAAAACACTACAGCAGAACCAGAGTAAGAGTCTTTCACTGGTCCATTCACCAAGTGTTTACCTCCAGATGTTACATGATTCTACTCGGTCAACATTTTTACAATCCTGCTGTGGTAGATAAAAATCTGAAAAGAGTAACAAAGAGATGGAACGTGACCCAGGTCATACACTGCTCTTCACTTAAGTACCAGTAATCTATTTAATCTCACGGTGAAAACAAGCAAGTAAATACCTTATCGTGCCTTGTTTCCATTATTTGATAACGCAAAGACTTTATATTCCATGAAGTCAGGGTCTCAACCTCTTTCACTAGATCCTTCCTGAGTAACAGCGTCCCAGAGCAGGCTGTTCTCATTCACTGTTTGTACTTATACCTACAAAAAGTAATACACTTCAATATATAATCGAATACATAACCAAAGTAATCTTGAGTCAGGACGTGCACGGCTGCCTCTAAAGACGTCAGGTGACGTAGTATGGATAGAGACCACGTCCAAATAGGAAGGAGGTCAGGGTGAATGGATGGGTCAAGCAAACACAGGACAGCAAAAATCAAATTTGACTTCTTTTACCTTCCTTTTGTTACGTAGCCTACTTACACATACTTAGAAACTTACTTATTTTGACACAAAAACAATCTTTTTCTAAACCAAACAAAGTAGTTTTGTTGTTTAGTGGGGCAAAAAATGTATATTTTTTATTTATGGATGGGTCATTAGAATTAAAAGAGTTGATGAACTGGAAATTCTTGTCTTGAAGGCGGCACTAGAAGACAGGTCGGAGGGTAACCAAAATCATTAGGCACTAGAGGGGGGGTGTCCCCTTCCTACCCTCCTTCCTCCGGCACCCTTGCTTGGATCCCGTCCATCTTCCTTTTGATCTTAACTACACACCTCAAAAGTTTGATGACTGCATCTCGCAGATACGTAATGAAACAATGTGTAATAAACACTACCAGCGTAATATAATACAATGTGTAATTCTATTATTTATTAGGGGTCGTTCCTTACCTGCCATGTCAGTGGCGAAGGTTCGGTCCGGTCTCCAGCCGGTGTACCAGCCCACCACTTTACCCCCGGACACCAGGGGGCGCTCATACGCTCTGCCGCCTACAAATCCCACGGGCCAAACAGAAACACCTCGAGTACTACGCATCTGGAAGAAGACGGAAGAAGGAACGGTTTTAGTTCAGTAAGCACATAACTGCGTTCACTCAAGCTGAATAAGTACACATTCATTTCTGAGGGTACATCCCAAGTCTCTTAATTGTCGTTTCCTCGCTCCTCGATCCTCCCTTGAACCGGAAGTTGTTTCTGCGCCGCCATATTGACGGCCATCCCAAAGCTCTAAAGTAGCTCGGAGGAGAGAGGATGGAGGATGGAGGAGGGACCTCGGAGGAGCCATGACCGAGGACCCAGGAGAACAGACTTCCAGGAAGTCTTTTAACGGCCGACACGCTCCCTCATTGTTCATCAGTCATGTGATTGGACGCTGCAGCCGATCGGACTGACTGACTGGAGTTTCATACCAGAGTGAAGACAGATCACAGAATAAACTCAAGTTTATATTTATTAGGTTTCTGATTCACCATCTGGTTTAAATAAATATTCATTGTAGACTGAACAACAAAAGGACCACAAACAACTTTCTTCATTTATTAGAAATATTTGTGTTTTCATGATGTGATGTTTCCCTCAATAACTTTATCATGAATACAATTAAAGTCAGAGAAAGCTGGAGAGACGAAACACTTTTTACATCGTTCCTGAGTGTTTGATGAGTTTTATCATTTAAGAGAAACAATCATATTCTGGGTTATTTAATAATGACGCCACAGTCACAATTTCAAAACGTACAGACGCAAATAATTGATAAATAAGACGATCGCATCCCGCCGGTAGAAATGGATCCTGCACTTATAAACAGAACACAGGACACAGTTTGTTAACAGACTACAGAGAGAAACACCTCTAGTGGTGATTAGTGTGTCTTTATTAGTTATTAGTATTATTAGTTACTGTTATTAAGTACAGTGATCATGTGAACAGACGCAAACATATCAAAAGTCTCTCCAGCTGTTAAAGCCGACTGACAGCTGATCCAGCTGTGATTAGCTGATCCACCGTCATCAGAAACAGACGTTGCTTCACGTGACGCAACTGAGGAAAGGACGTCTCATGTCTCTTAAAAGATATTTCCTTGTTCCTCTCTCCTTGCATGGTTTCCTCCATGCATCCCTGGTGGGAGGGACTAAGACGCAAGGAAAGGACGCAAGTGAGGGAAATGGGGATGCAATTAAGAGACTTGGGACGTACCCATACATGTCGAGCGTAAAGATGGCCGGTAGACACAAAAGCTGTCCTCTGAAACCGGACCAATGCCATTTAAAATTGGTGTTATTTAAGAGCAGATGTGCTCCTGTGATGCTGGTTAAAAGTAACAGCTGTGACATCGTCTAAGGTCAGGCTTTTTGCTGATCCACAATCCACAAGTTAGGGTTAGGGTTTTTTTGACAAACATAATGTGAGTTCTGCAAAACCGAACCAGACATGAATGTCTGAGCCCACGGGGCGATGTCCACTCAGTGCCATAGAGTGGGAAAGCCCCAGAAAGTCTGGTGAGGTCGATTTTGCAATGAATCCCTCGTGTGTCAGTTTGCACGAGTGATTAGAGATCTTTAATTTCTTATGAAATGCGGGCGAGGGCGGCATTGCAGGGAGTCAGTGGCCAACTGAATAGGAGACAAAATGAAACTGCGCCACGGTGGAGCTGCCTTCCACTTTCGCAACGAATGAATTTGCACACAGCCGGAAGCGGCGTGACGAGAAATGAGACAAAGAGAGCGAGATAAGAGACAGAGATGGCGGGGGCAGAGAGAGGGTCTGAATTTTTGGTGTTGAGACATTTGTATCTTTTCTCATGTGTGTGTGTGGGTGTGTGTGGTTCTTTTTTCCAACCCCGGCCCCCCTGAAGCCCATTCTCTCAGACACCGCTCCTCATCACTCATCCACACAGACTGCAGCCAGTCGCTCGTGACATAACAACAGAACAAAACCAAATCGGGAAGCAGCGCTGCTTTGCTTGCGCCCAGACGTCACACTGACTTTTAGCTTTTAACTGTGGGAGTGAATGTATATGGCACAACATATGGAGAGGATTCACAGTTCTGTTGCAAACTTCCAAGCAGTCATGGAGTGCGTGACGTGGTCTGTTGGAATAATAAAAAACATCTCCAAAGAGTTTATCTCAACTAAAATGTGTTTATTGGTGAATCATTTTGGGGAACATCTTTGCCAAGTTTTTCTTGCCTGATAAATGTGAGCAAAAACCACTGCCAGCCCAGTGAGGGGGGTTATTTGTCCAATCAGGTGTAGAAAAGGTTGATGTTGATGTATTACTGATTGGGAGAACTGTCAATCTGCCATTGACAGCCTAATTAAAGGATGGCTGCCTCGAGCAACTTTAGTATTGAATCTTGCCAGAGCTCAGTGACAGAAGCAAAAACTGTGGATGGAGCTGCAAGGCAAGAAAATGTTTGGAACAGTTTCTATCAACATGCAGCTCAAAGTCACAACTGGCCTCAGGTAGATATGTTAACTAGTATGCAAATGTGCAAGACGGAGCTATCAAATACATAAAATAGTAGATAACCAACCCTGTATCCCAACAAAATTACGTTCCCATTCAATTGAACTGCACTCTCCATTATGTTACGAGAGAAACGTGTTTTATCCCAAATTACGGTTGCACTGTTAAACACGTGGTTAATAGAAAATAAGTTTCCCTTGAAGCGTGATTGATAAGGAAGTTTTGTTGTATGGGAACGTACATTTTTAGGAGACCAGGTTGTAGATGACATAAGAAAAAAAGTGTAGAAACCCTGAACAATGTCAGGACTGAGTTTATTAGAGACGCAAGGTTTTGCATCATATTCACAACATGAAAGCCAAAGGCTGTTCAACCAATCCAAGAGCAGTACCGAGCCTTAACACACCTGAGACCACCATCACATCGACATGCAGATTTGTTTCCCTTGTTGTCTTACACTGTGAGTTTGATGCCTGATGGAGGTCCATGACTGAAACCTTGTGTGGCAGTGTGCAGGGCTTCATTACACTACGCACACTTAGTGTGATCCAACCCAAAACCATTTGATTTAGTTAGGGGAAAATATGCTTGTGGCCCAAGACATATAGACTTCAAACATGGCTGCCAAAGGGCAGGTTGCATCACTGAAAGTCCACATTGTAGTATATGAGACCTGATAACAATATCTGATCGTATCCTGTTTCTCAAATACCAGTTATTACCAAATGAGACACATCTCATAACTCAAATGAAGGCTCTCTTGGCTGTTACTGTGTTTATTCTGTCCCTCGAATTTTGTACTGTATATTGTTATGCCCCCCCCCCCCCCCCCAAAGAGGCAGATTTACTTGTCATATAAAGAGGAACAGAAAAAGCATGCTTACCAAATCTAAGTCTTATAGTATAGCAGCAGGACTGTTTTCACTCCTGAAGCAAAATCCTATCATTTCAGCAGGGAAGTCTGAGTTTATATCAACTGCATTGATTATTATGTTCCTCACATTCATTCTCGCATGATGTACATATCTTGAAAAACATGGACATATTGATACTTTCATCCAAAGACCAAAAACAAACAAAGAACAATACTTGGCATATACAAGGACATATAATACAAATAAATATGTTTCATTAATGTATCCTCATACAACAGTTCGAATGATATGTTACAGTATTATTAATTTTTTTGCGTTTTCCTACAAATGTCCAGCAATACGAGTGATCAGTGCACATGAGCAAGCCCCTGTGGTGTTTAGGCCACAAAATGACTTAGTTAAGTTTAGGAAAAGATCGTGGTTTAGGGTAGTAACTACAGAAGTGGCTTCACTTAAGTACGGAAGTTACGTGACAAATAAATCAATGTTTGGGTTGAAATACTACAGAAGTGGTGTTACTGAAGTACGGAAGTTGCGTGACAAATAAGTTAACGTTTGGGTTAAAAAAAACTGCGAAAGTGACGTTACGTGCTGTAAGCAATGAGATGAAGAACAGGACATGTATTTATCAAACTGTCGGAGATGAGGACATCTCTTCATTTCCTTTCATTTCTCTTCTCTCCACTTCTTCTACTCCTGTACCCTAACACCCCCTCTTCTGCCTGGGCCCCTGAGCAAGGCCAGCAGCTTTGAAGCCCTTTCCCTGTTAATACTATGGTCCCTTGAGTTTGCCTGTGTGATGCTAAAACACTTCCCCCTCGTTTCTCTTTTGCTGCTGACTGCCTTTCTCTCTCAGGTCATTTTTCAAAGACTCTGGCTCCTCTGCTTTGTGGAAAAAAAAAAAAAAAAAAAAAGCTGATGAAAAGGAGAGAAGACGGAAGAAAGAGAGTCTGACTCTGTTCTGTGTGTTGGTCTTTCCCAGATCATTCCTGGAGTACGATCGTTATTTTGGCTTAGCGGTTAAGTCCTAGTTTGACTGCTAATGATCTCTCAAAGCTCAGCACAGTTTGATAGAATGGAAACAGGGTCCATGGGTACTGAAAGCCTGCCTCAAGAAACGTGATCTACACCACAAATATTCTATTTCCTGCATAAATAACCAATATCTGTCTTTGTTGCCTTTAGCTTTTTAAGTGTCATTTTCAAGCACTTTCAATTCGCATTATCAGAGTTTTTACAAGCATCTACCAGTTTTGGAAGTCTGATCCCAGTCAAAGTGTAGATTTTTCTCTGCAGTGAAGAAAATACATGACCGCTTGTATAAATCCTTTATGTCTCCTGGATGAAGTGAGTGCATCATAAACAACTTATAACGGTAACCTCCGGTTCTGAAAAGTGAAACCAATGAGGAAGTGTTTTAAACTTGCATATATTCTAAGGGCCAGCATTGTGTGACCCCTCTGGTTGCAAAAAGAAGTCCGATTGTATAAAAGTCTATGAGAAAGTGACACTAATTCTCACTTGATTTATTACCTCAGTAAAAATTGGGAACATGAGTTTATGGTCTCAATCTCTAGTTTCAAGTCTTCTTCAATACAGCATGATGTTCATTTAGTAAACTATGGTCCATTTAGAGTCAAATAGCAAAGAATGCTTTAGGGCGAGCCATGCCTTGTGATTGACAGGTTGCTACCGCTACCAGAGCCGTATAGTCCAAATATGGTCACTTCCTTTCGCTGGTTGCAAAAATCCAAGATGCCGACGGCCAACCACGCCAAACTCGAGGCTTCAAAACGACAGTGCCTAAACCAATGGGTGACGTCACGACGACTACGACCACTTCTTATATACAGTCTATGATGAAAATATAATAAAACTTTAAAATTCTCCACTATCGTGCGGTCTGAGAGTCTGTGGACTGTGAGGCAGTTGAGTGCTGATTGTCCAGGCAGCTCAAACTCTCAAACTCGTGAATTCTTGGTAATCTAATATACATTTGGGCAAATCCACATACTATGCAGTTGGAACGCACTACATGCGCAATTTGACGTCATACATAGTATGAATAATATGAATAGTATAAATAATATGAATAGTATGCTAGTATGTGATTCCTAAGACCAGCCAGAGAGCTAAAAGATGCTCTGCAGTGTAGTAACAATTATCTGTGGGTTTGTCACTGTAAGCAACTCCTTTGAAATAGCACATATTGACCCAAAGTTTATTTTTACAAAGAAAAAGATCAGTGCACCTTTAACCAAGTTGTTTTGCCTCAAATTGATTCAAAAACTGGTTTTGGCATTTCAGAACAAATCATTTTCACATTCGCTGCAGTGTCGCTAGTCTGAAAATCAGAGACGACTTGTTAAATTTGACCAAACAGATGCAGGAGGGCTTCATGCTGATGTCTGATTGAAGGAGCGAGATGTCAATAATCAATTGTTAAAATGACATCTGTCTCGGGCGAATGCCTGCAGAGCATCTCCAGACTGCATTAAAAACCCTCTTGTTGTCTTTACAGCTCTCATTTGTCCATTATAACGGGACAGTGGCCAACCTGCGTAGTTATAAGTGTGTAGTGTGAGTCCATCTATCTATGGTGGCAGTGTCATTAGATTCAAAATCACACCTACCAGATCTGTTAAGACGCTCTGAGGATAAAAGTCACATTAAGACGACGGGTGAATCTTTGCCCCGGCAAACAGAGCGAGCATCTGACAGACAGCGATGATGAGGGGGGTGTCCAAGGTCAGCGTCGGTTTAATCAAGCACAACCTTTCAACAATATGATATTATTACAGGATGAAAAAAAAGTGATATTAAACCAGCTTTGTTGACAGGTTTGATCTGATATCAGAACGACTGTATTTAGGTCCTGATGCAAGTCGCAACCGACAACAGACGTTGCTTCAATTTTTCCTTCTCCGCGCAGCCATCTCATCAACAACAACTCAATGTCACAATGTTTGCTGGGAGCCAAACAAAAGCGGTGGGGTGACAGGGTTTCGACAGATGGTACATGGTTCTGCTCGGCGGCGAACTGCTTCGCACATGCTGGTTTTTGTTTTTTCGGTGCCACCATCTGCAGGTTTCCTGCTGGCACAGGAAAAGATTTTTGTGACACAAACTTCTAGTTATGCCTTTATTTAGGTTGACTGAGCATACATGCTGTTACACAGCGATGCCCTGTTGGCGGGTACAATGAAAAATAAATCAAATAATGTGTCAAATAACACTGCTTCAAAGCAGTTACAGGCAGGTAGAGGTCCATTAGTGAGCATAGTCTGAAGTTTAAATCAGATTTTTACATGGATCAGCAAATTACTCCATTATAAACAGTAAAAGCAGTATATAAATCAGAGCTTTTTAGACAAAATGCATACCAATGGTTATTACATGTGCGTGCAGTAATGAGTATTGTAATTATCTCCAGTAATGAACCAAAGAACTGAATGTAAAAGTGGAGGCAGCAGAGGAAAGTTGCTTCAACAAGCATGACCGTTCTTCTATTTGCATTAAGCACCAATTTAAATTTAATAAGAGTGTGTTGCATTGCATTAAAGGATAGTTTCATTTAGCCACGGGTTATTTAATAGACTCAGCCACACGGTAAAAAAAACAGCATCAATGGGCTCAGTAATCAACCCCTGCCAGCGTCGTAGCACTTTTTAGCCTTTTCCTCACAAAACACCAAAACTCTTCATAAGGGTGCCCTTTGTTTCTCTACTTTAATAGCTTGACGGCAGATTCTCTTGAATTGGATATCGGAAATACAAACATCCTCCCATCACCCTCCCAGCGAGCTGATGGGGCAAATAATTCAGTTTAGTCGGGCATTGGCGGCATGGTGGGAGGCCGGGAGCCATCCATCTGCAGTTTGAAAATCGTCAGAAGTCTCTCTTTAATCTCTCCCTCGTCCTCCTCCTGATCCAACAACAAGTGAGGGAGGTGTGTGTGTGTGGAACCAGCACCGCATCGTATTCCTCTTGTAACGCAACATCGCTCAAATAATCTCTTTCACCGTGAAATACGTCGGAGTGCAGACGCTAACGACTTTCAAAAATCTGAGACCTTGTTTTAACATTGAAAAAGTTAACAGCTACTTGAACCACAACACATGGTGAGTTTACATCATTAACAAGTTACTAAAAATCTAGATTTTTGCATAACTTGGTCGTAAAGAAAACCCTACTTCATTCACTGGAAAAAAAAATTTTCCACTGAACATAATCCAGGTAGCAATTCCTAAAAAGTTTAACACATATAGAAATTTAATGGGATACAAACACAATTCTGGAACTTTATTGACAACCTTTGGAAATTTAAATGATTATTAATTTGGGTGGTTAAATGTCTCATTTTTGTTTTATTTACTTCTACAAATTATGGTACGTAATGGAGAGGTTATGCTCTGCTATGACTGCTTTAGATAGACTTGTAGTTACAGTGAGTACATCACCAGCAAAGGTTAAACAAAGAGCTGTTGGTGGAATCGCCCTCAAGCAGCAGCACCGTATCTGTTGAAAGCTGATCACAGGAGATTCTGAATTAATGATGAACAGATTTAATTCAGGCTTTAGAATGATTGGATGTGCCCTCCAGAAAGTAGCTGCTCTGGGTGGGGACTTGTGAGGATGAGCGAGTAGAATCCTGACTTGGCAGCTCTGACTGCAGCTGTGCATTCATCCCTAAATACTAACCGGTGAGTTGGTTCCTCTGCTTTTGGCTGTTGCCCAGGTTTTCTTTACTGCCAATTCACGAGTAAACCAGGGGCTCAGTCTTTTATTCAACGATTTTACTATTATCTCACGTTTTAACCCAATTTCAGAACAGCTACTCCCACTCTGAGTTCTCCCTGGGAGATCTCAGAAAAAGTTCTATTTAGGTCGACAGAATTTCAGCAGCAGAGTTTGAAACCCTGCAACAAATCTGAGTCGAAGAAAACAAAATCGATGAAACCTCGAGACGCTTCCATTTTAGGAAAAGTGTGTGTGAGTTTTAATGCTTATTTCTATTTTAGGAAAAGTGTGTGTGAGTTTTAATGCTTATTTCTCACTGGACTTTGAGTAAAAAAAAATCTATATTTTTAAAGCATCGTACAAATAGTTGTTACAGTAGGAAGGAAAGCACAAACCCCATATTTTTAGTCTGTGATGTAGCTCTATGAAATCAATACAGTGTGTTCATCACAGCAAATAGCAACACAAAGATATAGTTGTAGAAAGAAAGGGTTCAAAAGGAACAACATTTTATGAAAATATAGTACATTCTTTAAAAAAGAAATATTAGTGAATGTTGCCAGAAATGTCTTCACTGGAAGAATGATATGTGTGACAGCCTGCTGCCATACCTGATCTCAGTCTTGTATTGTGTCAAGGTCAAGGTCCACAGTAATCCAGTCCACATCTGAGAGCGCAGACAACTCTCTTAGAAACCACGGAGCTCACCCTGTGATCAGTTTGTCATCAAAATCTAACTCTGCAGCTTCCCCGCAGGGACCAAACTGGAGAAGGAAAAATAGTAAAGGCTGGTGACTGAGAGGGCACACAGTGTGATTTTCCGGGGATTATTTTTCTCTAGTCCACATGAATCTCTCCTTGGGGTGTAAAAAAACTTTCATCAAATTCTCCGGGTGCCCACCTCTTTTTCATCGTCTGGGAAGCAGCTGCACCGTTTAAAGCCGAAGATAACAGTCTTAGTTCATTGGTTTCTCGTGCAAAGCGAACCCCTTCCTTATTGGAGATCAATAGAGTTTCACATGTTAAGCACTGACTGGGGATCTCATACGTGACTTGAGCATTCAGTGTGATGGAGTTCTCTCTAAGCAGCAGCAGGCACTTCAGCCCTGTGTCAAGTCTCAGTTTGGTATTATTTGAATAGTAATAACCCAGTTGCATTTTGCTACTTTCTATTGGCATGTTACACACAAAAACTACATTTTTAGGGTGTGTTACTTTTTCACGAGTTTCATGTCTAGTCAGTTTTATCTATTTAGCCCAAAATCACAAATGCTAAGAGTCCTTGGGTTCCAAGAAGACTGCAAGAAAAACTCCAATACAACCTCCGTACAAATCACAACACTGCCTTAAATAGCTATCCAATCATGTCTACCTACAACACGGCCATTCCTTAGACCCTTGATTTGGCATGGGACAACGTATGACAAGACTGCCGTTCAACAGGATATTGGTTGGCCGTGTTAATAGTCCGCACGTGTCCACGATACCAGAACGATATTCAACTCATGCACTTTAACCATATGCTTTAAAACTGTATTGTCCACGATCAGTTGTGGTGGAAAATATGCAGTGATCCTCTGTAGCATTAGTTACTCTGGTCTGCATCTGCAGTCGGAGGCTGCCTGAACGCTGCGGAGGGAAGGACTCGCCATCCAGTCCGTTTTTGTTTCATTCTGCTAATCGGCACATTCTGATGACGCCGTCGTGAATGAAATGTTTGAAGTGTATGGGCAGATAAACCCGACTTCAACACTTCAGTGTTGACAAATAATTTAATTATCCCGACTCACTCGCCAAAGCTTTACGGGTACAACTCGAGCTTCGGAATTACGTGTGCGAGTAGTAGAAATAAACAGCTGTTTGGATCACAGGACATACTGAAAGGATGTCGCATACCGAACCCAATGTTGTTGTGTAAATGTGATTTATGGCGCTGTTAGATTGCTGCTAGACCGTCCTGTTAACACTGTTAGCACAGACACAGATTTAGACGGCAGTGAAAATATTTTTGAAAAAAGCTAAATGCCAACAATATGGATTAAGGCAGGTTATTTCTCATATAGTATATTACAAGTGTGTCAAACATCACAACACACACTGATTTGGTTTGCCACAAACATGCCAGGGAATAGACCCTGACCCAATCCCAATGTCCCCCCTAAAGCCCCAAACCCTGAACCCTCAAGGACTTACTGATGTCATCTGGTAAGTGGTTGAGTGTGAGAGGCTGTGAGGGCTTGAGATGGTGTAAATAGGAATGGGACAGAACTTTGCTGCAACATATCACGTTACCATGAAAATGACAAAAAATATGATATATAATTGTGGGTATTTATTTTATACTTTGTACTCCCTGAGTTGAATGTCTTCCTGGCAAGTGATTTCATATAATCTATTTACTTGTTTTTTGTCAAAACGGCTTCAATGACAAAATAAAATATTTGATGAATAAATAAATAAATATCCTCTGATTTACATGTGTAAATTTAATATGACAGGCTGAACACATGTGAGCCGTCCTTTTTGTTTACCTTTTCCATGCTTCCACTGGTAACTCCGTGTTTAACGTCACATTGCAATGAATTGTGGGTAATTCCCTTCGGCAAAGTCTGCATTTGATGCTAACTTACGGAAAGGGTTCATAAAGAGCTCAAAATGTCTGCGAGAGAGCCCTCAAACACTGATGATGTGACAGTGGGACAGAACTAAACCCTCACAGACTTTGCGGGAGCGCGCCTCAAAGTAAGAGTGAAGATTGGGATTGGGCCCCTGTCTGCATTTCTTCTTCTTCTTCTTTTAATTTCCGACAGACTAGGCTGGGGAAGTGCAATAAGGCCTCCCGCGGGTTAAAAACAATAACGCATTTGGTCTTTGCAAATGGAAAATGATGTACGTGTCTATTTGCATATCGAGCGGGGAAGTTAAATCCCATCACAAATTTAGAGCTGTCCACTTGTGATCATACATCACCTGAGACGCACGTTAATGCCAGGTCTGAACGGGGCTAGTGAGCGCGGAACTAGCTCAGCTAAAGGGAAAGTAGTTGTTTTTCATGCTAAGACGAGCCAAAAAGTCTGCTGTGAAAAAATGTCTACCAAATGACATCATATAGTTTGGATCAGATGTTGAGCAACTTACAAGTGAGCCCAAAGACAAGCAGTGGAAGGACCTGGAGGCCAAAGACCTCCTCTGTGTCTCTTGGTGTCCTCCATGATCACAAACACTGTATGTTTCAAAAAAAGCAAAAAGGTGAACTACACTATGGAAATATATGAGTCGAAGGCTGGACATTTATGGGCGATATGGCCAAAATCTTCTGTCATGATATCGGTCATTTCATATCTCGATAACGATATACGTATATCTGAACATACAGTATATAGCATGTTTTCTAGTAATTCATTAGATAAATAAATAGTCTTTATGAAATAAACACTTGGTTTAGTGTACTCTTGTGTGAATTAAATACTTGACAAATGATAATCATGAGTATTTTTCTCATTTAATTAAGAACCGTATAGTGCAAAATGATCAGATTTTCGGAGAGATTTGAGTTATGCCTGTTATTATCGATTCATACTTGTTGTAACTTGTGTATCGCGATATCTCGATATATGATTTAATCACAATATGATTCCATTGAAAGGAGATGTTGGCCATATTGAACTATTGCCCAGCCCTATCTAAGACCTGCTGGCAACAGGAGCTTCACATGCTGATGAACCTGTGAAGGCCTTTCTTCCGTACTGTGCATCAGTTCGGTCTGTACCGCCGGAGCCACCGGCTGACGCGGCCACGCGTTACAAAAACGCTCCTGTCTCATTATCAATATGGATATCTTTACTGGAGGGCGGACGCTGCACTGAGATAACAAATAATTCATCTTGAATTCATCTCGCCAAAGACTTTCTGGAGCAGCTTTGTCCTGACAAATTACAGCGCCGGCAGCTCAGTGAGTAAACGTGCTCCATTTACAAGTAAACAAAAAGAAAAGCTGGGGGTGAAAAAATACAGTGCTGAGAGGAATCACATTTCATCTGACTCGCAGCCAGGGTGCTCTGTCTGGGAGTGCTGATCGGGTAATCAACTCTGACTCCCTCCCCTGCAAACACATAGGTGAGGGGAGAGTCGTGTGTGTACACACAAAGAGACTCTTAACGATGGAGTATATCAAATCCATTATGGATGTTCTCGTTTCCTGCCTCCTGCCCCGAAGAAAGAGCCGTCATTGTGTTGTTCGCAGGCCGGGACGAGTGTTTCGGGTGGCTGGACCGGGTGTGATTTTAATCAAGCGTATTTTTTATCTGTGTGTTATTAATATGCATGGCAGAGGCAATCAGAGGAAGGGAGGGAAGAAACGAGCTGGGAGAGAATGAATGAATCGAATTACAGAGGCCGGGGATGGGCTATGAAACTGTGATGCAATAGAGCATGATGTGTGTGCGGGTTGAATGCTTTATGGGGGGGAAGAAATTAAAGAGATGAAGGTGTGTGTGTGTGTGTGTGTGTGTTTGTGTATGCATGTGTATAAACCTGTACATATAATGTCCCAGTGTTTCTCTCCAACAGTAGAACTAGCTGTATGTTTGCATGTACTGTACATGAATCGTAGTATTTATACTGTACAACAATGTGGTTTTGTGCACAAACTGAAATATTCATGTAAAACCTCCAGCGGTGTTGTAAGCCTAGATCTCAAAGCAAAGATTTAGGCTCAAGCTGGTTTAATTATCATACATGACTATTCTAGATTATTCTATACATTACACTGGTCCTTATTAATTACCCAATTAATATAACAATGAATTTACCCAAACTGAATATCAAAAACTTGTCTGATTAATATTTTATTCAATCATCTCTTAAAAGCAAGCAAATGTAACAACATAATAGACCTGATGAGAAAAAAGCTGGACCTCAACTTCAGGAGCATTGTTGTGACACACAGATTAATTTAACAACTATACGTCATAGAACCTTTCCCTGACCTGGAGAATCAGTTTTACTTAAGGACTCAACCTAAACCTTAACATGGCGATGACATGGATTCACTCCATCGCACGAGCAATATGCAGTTAAGATAATCGAATGTATTTTTGAATTGGAGTGGGGCAAGGTCAATAATTGAAAAGATTTACAGGCTGTTACTTTGCTTAGTCTGTATTACTTTAAGCCGTTTTCCCACTCAGACACGGCCGTTAAAGTTAACAGAAAAAAATAAGACGGCGGAATAACAACAGACGCATGGTGTAAAGTTACGTTACCCTAGTGGCAGCGGTGCGTTTATTACTTTTAACAAGGGGCAATGAGGAGACATTCAGAAAATCATTTTGAAGTGACTACTAACAGAAAGACGTTCCTCGTGTTGCTCATCTTAGAATATTATGCTATAGTGAGGAGTCATCGAGTTAAGAAAGAAGATACATTGTCTAAAGAAGGCTTGAGAGATGTAGTTTTTCAACAAAACTGAACAGCATAATGTTAATGAAGTCAGGATTTATCAACCGTTGTATTAGACTGTTTGGTGTACCTAATAAACTGGCAACTGAGTGTACATCCCGGAGTTCCCAGTCCATCTATAGGTTCGCAATGCTGACTGCAATGGGTTCCACTACTTCAGGTGTGTCTAAGCAATTATTGTAGACTAAAGGTAGCGTGTACCTCAAACCATACCACACAAAACATAAAGATAACCATGCCAAACAAAACGGTTTGACATTTAAACCAAATCAAAGGAAAGCAGGGCAATAATCACAAAGAGCTTTTTAAGAGGTTGTGAGTGGGTGGCAATGATTGCACCATTAATGGCAGATTGAGGGTTCATTTTCCCCTGACATTTCACCATTATGAAGAAAAAAAAGACACCTAAACTATGACTGTCCAAAATGATTTTCATATAGACACAGTCATTGTTGTAGACCAGGCAGCACTGCCTCGGCTCCATGTTACATGAGATTGATATTGTTCAGCTCACTTGGAGAGAGAGAAAATAAGCATATTTCCCAAAATATGACAATATTTGTTTTATAGCTCCTTCTAATTTGGCACACCTTAAATCCAGGATAATAGCCAATAATCAATATGTTGAAATAGTAGATAGATTCCCCAACCAAAAGGAGATCACAAACCACCATTGCGACAACCAAATTCATAATCAATCCCATGACAACCAGTACTCCATATTTAATCTCATCAGTTGTTCCTACCCACCAACCTTCATAAGGAAAATTACATTTTCAAAACAATTATAGAACCTCCTTCGTGGATTTAACAAGCTGTAAGGACATTGGGAAACCTGAGAACACAGTTTTGTCACATGGCCTTGGTCAAGGTTGGCAAGCCCGTCACAGGCCCTGGTAACAAAATGTGGCGATTGTATTTTCACTTCACACGTTCAACAAATGTCAGCTTCTTTTTTAACATAAACTAGTGCAGCGCCCGTTCAAAGAAAGGGCTGTTCGGAGTGGGCCGATTGCTTGGCCTTGAGAGCCGTTCATCCAAACAACTTCACACTCGACACTGCGCTGCCTTGGGTCCTTCGCATTACCACCAAAGTGTGAAGTCGATCGGGTGAACGGTTGTCGAGAAAATTACTAATAAATATGGTAATGATCTTGCATTTGTACAGCTCCTTTTCTAGTCTTCAGACCACTCAAAGCACTTTTTACTACATCTCAGCATCCACCCATTCACACACATTGATATACTGATGGCAGGGTCTACCGTGAAAGGTGCCCACCCGTCCATCAGTACTAACTGTCATATTCACACCCATTCATACACCAACGGCAATTTGGGGTTCAGAGTCTTGCCCAAGGACATTCATGACATTCGGGCTGAAGGATCTTCCGATCTACCTCTACGCCAAAGCCGCCCTTCTAGATCCCCATTATCTCAGTTAAAAGGGATAATCTCTCAATAAACTTCACAGGGTGTATAAAACATGCTACTAATACATTTGTCCGGTAGTTTTGTAGAGCTCGCACGGGACACTGCACTTCCTTAGGTCCTCAGCAACACACCCGCCAAGTGTGAAGTCGATTGGATGAACGGTTGTCGAGAAAATTGAAGGACAGACAGACGGAAAAAGACTCGAGGCAAAAGAACGAGGGATTTGATAAGGGAGTAGAGAGTATAGAGAGGGTGTGTAGTCAAACTGCAAATTCAGGAAATAAGCAGAGAGCCGGTGCAAAACGCCTTTTTACCTTCACACTGGCCCTTAAAAGCCTTCCACCTTTCCGTCACCTTCCTCTCTCCCCATCCTTATCCTTCCGCCGACCCGACCACGGACAATTTCTCTTGGCGGGGTTCGTCTCCTTTCTGCTTCACTTCCCTGACATTACAACCCCCCTCGCTTCGCCCACTACACTATGTAATTATGATAATTGCTCATAAGGGTTTGAGGGAATTGAATTTCCCATTTCGCTCTGGTTCCTTTATCCCCCTCCCTCCCATCGCCTATGGTTCACTGCAGGCCTGGAGTCTGGCGCTTGAATATTTAATCAAACGTATACTCAATGTCTGCATGTGTGTCTTCGGACCAATGATGACCATTTGAAAAGAATATGGCGATATGAGAGGAACCTATAAATCTATCAAAGAAAGTAAAGCAAAATGTTAAAGATTCTGAACCTTCTGATACAAATATGTAAAATATTTTTTGTTGCATTTAAGAACAGCTGGGTTTCCACACAATATGAAACTATATCAGAACTAATAATAACAGTAATGTTAATACATGTACCCTACTAGACCCAGGATGGCATCATTCGAGAAAGGTGTCCCTGAGTCACACTTGAGCACGAGGCATTTGCCTAAGTATCTGCTCCCTAAAATAGTCGCTGTGACTGCTGTGGAGCTCTCAGGTCCGGGGGAGTTCAATTATTCAAAAAAGGTCTGACGAAAAGTGTTGCCTGGATGACAGGCTGCTGCGGCTGAATCAAACAGCTCTGCCATGCTGCCGTCAGCCGAAAAACCCTCCATCCCCAGAGTCAGCTTTTCAGGAACGAAGAGGAGGGGGAGGCGCTGCTTAAATTTCCTGATTGCTTGTTACTGAACCATGTTGATAATGGGCTTGTTCATTTTGAAAGTAAACCTGAGACTGACAGAGTTGGGGGCAAAATAATGGACTTGATATATCAATATGTACTTTTGCTCTTAGATCCACCATTTAAGGAGTTTTAAGAGCAGTTTTACAGACATTTGTTTGTAGCTTTGGCTATAAGTAATTGGTGAGATCTGACAGCAATTTACTCATAGACTTCCATACAATAACACTTATTTTTGCAACCAGAGAAGTCGTCCCCTGATGGTAATTAGAGAGAATGCAAGTTTAAGACACTTTTGCATTGGCTTCACTTTTCAGAACCGGAGGTTTCCACTTGGCGTAGAAACCTAGAGCGTCGCAGTTTGAAGCATAAGGTCACTGACCAAGAGTCTGTATTTGACAAGGTTGGGAGCGAGGACGTGTTGATGGAGACCCAAAGTGTTCAATAAAGTCTTTGTCCATCAATCAAGACAAATAGGACGGAGCCAGGCATGTGATTGGCTGTCTGCTTGCTTGGAGCAAAGCCACAGAGATTAAAATGACCTGCAATAAACTCTAAATAGATAAAGTGATTCCAATGACTTAGTAATGAAGTTTTAAAAGTGTATTGCATTATTTTCCAATTAAATGGCTACTACGCAAGCAGTTGGTAATAACTTTGCTCTTCAGGGTGTTTGTTTTAAAACCAAAATGATCGCATGAGATTTAAGACACTTTCATTTACACTTAGCCACATGTTTGGCCAGATCACAAATCTGATTGCAGTCTTTCTGTGTTTTTCTGGGCTACATGTAAATCAGGGTCAGACCTCCTCCAGTCGAGAAGGAGGCGGTAATGCACCTGAAGCTCTTTGGTAAGTGCCTTGTTGCTTTAATGAGCCGGACTTTGGCTGCTGTTATCACAGAGGAGACAGACCGTAGACGTCTTCAGGAAATCAGACAGTGAGTGGACATGTCCACAGACATATCGACAGGAGATAACATACGTCTTGGAGAGGCGAATGAATTTACACCTTATTAACATCTGGTTAGAATGCGTCTCAAACCTCCTCCAGTTCCTCCGGTCTCGGATGCTTTCACACTTAGCTTTTTTGAGATCGGAGAGCTATCTGATCTGCCCCAGATGCATGAAGCAACTAGGAGTAAATGATGCCTAGCTGCCCATATTTCTTGTCACACGTGACATCTTTTACAGCACGGGTTGGTAATCTTGAGAAACCAGCAAGAGTACGCTAGATTACCAAAACGTTATCAAATTTAAAAGCCCAGTGTTGCCAATTCTTTCCCTATGAAAGTAGCTAGCATCATTAGCTCGAAATGCCGCTAAAGCTAAAGAGAAAGTATCTAAGTCGGCCCATCTCTTCAGGTCTCCCTCCAAAGCCACTCCCCCGAAAATTGTCATAATGAACGTAAAAAAAACAAACAAGAAATGAGCTTGGTTGCTATGCTATCACTACTGGTAGGAATCATACCCCTAACTATGAGAATGAAAACCAATTTGTAACAAACCAAAAGTTTGAATTAAGTGCTACATACAAATTTGCATCCCACTCTACCTGTGAATAAACTGAAGCAATCAAGACTGTGATTGAGCATCGGGGAGCTACATTTTTGTGGCTGGACTGCTGAAGTAAGATCTTCTCTCCGTTTATTTTCTCCCATTGGAGAAGTCCTCCCACTGTGCTCAGGGAGATATTCTATTAAAATAACCTGAAAGTCATCAATGAGGCCTCACTCACTGTGGCTTAGGGAATCTTCAACCATTACAATTCCATTATTCTGGGTATAAATTGGGCTTTTACTGTCCAATGACGGTTTGAATGCTGTTTAACACGCTTGACTGTCCTCAAGAGAATGCATCTTTGGAAGAAACCATGAGCACCTTTTGGAATTTTGAAAAGAAAATAGTCAAATTCAAAGGTGATATAGAGAAACTTGTATTATTCAGACAGATTAAACAACATGTCAACGTGGTCTGAAGTAAAGGAGCTGATGGCAGCTTAATGCGCCTTGAGGGCAAAAATGCTAAATCACTTTGGGGAAACCAACAGGAAGCAGTGTGTGTTAAGAGGCAATCAAGGTATAATTGCATGGTCTGCATTAAATGAGTAGTCTTGCAGTTTCTGACAATCTATTGACTGCGAGGAGGCGACTCAGCCGGAACGTGTCGCATGCCAAACTGTGCGGCAGCAGAGAATACACCCTTCACCCCTTTATGCTAAACGCCTTTCCACCTGAGAGAAGGGGAATGCAGGGAGGCTTGTTAAACATTTGCTACGTACCAGTGTTTCCTTTTATTTTGGAGGGAGGGGGGGGGGCTCATTACTCTAAGTTTGTAGCCTGGGTAGCCACTTTCATGTAATCAGCAACCCGGAGTCAGGAATGAGGCTGATTTTGTCCCGGCGGGGGCTCCTCATTTAGCAATAAAACTACTTGGTTATGTTTTGGAAAAGATTGTGATTTGTGATTAAAAAAAAGTATGTTTCTCAAGTAACTTTCGTAGTTGAGTATGTAGGTTACATAACAAAAGTAAGATGAGTCACAGGACACGAACAGCGGCCTCCTGGGTGAAATTCTGCGTTTCTTTATCCCACCTGGACATTCTCCCTACGTGGATTTATATTACGTCACCGGACTTCCTTTGAGGCAGCCCTGCACATTCTGGCTCACAATTGTGGATAATATACGCATCGTAGGTATCAGTACGAGCAGTGATGTCAACCGCCTGTTTAGAATAATAAAATTAGTTTGAATATTGATTAAAAGTGCTTCTTTTCCGTGGTTACATCAACATGGATTTAACCCGCCGAAAGTTGTGCTCATGTCACATGTCTAAATACACATTATATGTATTATCAGTTAGATAATTCGACTGTAGCTTACCGTAGCTTTAAGAAATTATGGTTGTACACATACTATTACATTCACTTCCAAGTATAGTGTTTAACATAGGCAGTCAAAGTTTAATATTTCAAGACAGCCATTGGATGATAAACTAATGCATTTAATGTTGTAGAAATTGAAATGTAAGTACCAAGCCTGTATAATATATCAAATGAAACACTAAAGATCTATCTAAAGACGAGACACATTACTCACGTGTCACATGTATGTTTGAAGAGGTAATGCTTGCTGTAATCATGAATGAGCAGGGGAAATAGACGGTGGGTTTTGTGTAGTCATGCTATCCGGGTACTGCCAGTGTAGAGACTCATAACTCTTACTGTGCACATATTGTATTGAGCCTGAGAAAAACGGATTGATTATTAAGAATAATCATGATAAAGAGTTCACGGCAAAACAATATTTCAGCTGCAAAACCGTCAACTCAGTAGTATTTCTTCTTGAAATGATATAAGGGTTTCTAAAATGGAGCTGCCACCCACTATAAGCCCAGTTACTGCCATCAGTCTACAGCCTGCAGACAGTTTCTGCGGGTTATTACTGCCGTATGACAGCCTATTATCTCTCTACGACAGACCATTACCTGCACAGAGGAGCTGGGTAATGAAATAGGCAGGAGGACGCAGAGAGGACAGTGTGCTATCAACAAATCAAACAGATGCTCTATGTGTCAGAGTAGACTCAGCCACAGCGCACTGGTCTCACAATAATGACCATCTTTACCCAAGTGGTGCATTCAGGAACGCTACTCTGGGAAAAAAAGCCGACTCGTGTCAGTCAGCATGTGATTCTAAATAGAGCTGGATTTCTTCAGCCTGGACAAAAAAATGGACTTTGCTGCATCTCGATTGATTGGATTTAGATTTGTCTGTAACTTTGGCTAAGCAGAGTGGACGGAGCACCAACCCAGACAAACTGACTTTGGATGTTAAAAGCCTTTAGAGCCAACACGTTTAAATATTAAATCAATTAATAGAAGGACAGAAAACTATTCTGCAACTATTGTGATAACCGATTTGAGTCATTTATGCAAAACATTCTCTGTTTCCAGCTTTTAAACTGTCATGTAAAACTGACTATTATTGGGTTTTAGACAGTGACAAGTTCATTTAAGACTTCACTTTAGTTTTTAGGATATTGTGATGGGCAATTTTTCTTACACTTTATAAATCAAAAAACTAATTTGAGAAAAAATTAGTCCGATCAATCAATAGTGAAAAGGAACCCTCATATTGACATCGTCTCTCGTGATGGACCAGACCTCTAGAAGGCGTCCAACGTACGTTTCCTGTCTTCAGCCTTCGTTCTCATATGTCCAAACAAACCTACCAAAAACAGAAGTAAGAAAAGCTGCAGAGCTCAAATAAAGTGAATCTAACACATGTGATGTAAATGCACCCTCGGTTTACCTTGCTATTTGCGGAATAGATTACTATACTTCTAAAGTAGAAGAAAAAGCCTTTTCAAATCAACATGTTGCAAAAGCAAACGTCTCTTCCTGCAAAGGGCCAGCAAAATGCTCAGGTATTCCGTTTTTAGTATATCATTAGGTGCTAATTTATAGAAAATTATTTACATTGTGAACATTTCATTATTGGAGCAAATCAAAAGCAATTTCAGACCTGCCGCTATCTTTGAATGGCAGTAATCAGAGTGAGCAATCACAAATCAGAGAAGCATTCTTTTGTGTTTCTGCATCCACGAGACATTGAGGACCGTTTTCCCGCTTCTCGTCTTTCTTCATGATCTGGACGTCGAGGGCACGGTGTGTATCGGAGGAAGGCTGCGTCCCGCCATGTACGTGACCCGACAGAAACAATGTCACACAAAGACTTGAGTTACATGGAGGTATTATATACGAGCATGATACTGGCATATCATCTGGCCTTTAAACTCAGATTTAAAGACCACAGCTAATCGATATGTTTGTATCCCCATATATATTTCATTATATAAATATTAGTGGTGTAACGAACCACTGTCGATCCACGCGTGTGGGCCGCGGATTAATTACACAGTTTAATGTTAACCATCACAGTGTGAAATAAAGTTTTAATGACGATCGTTATCCGCTGATATTCAGTAAAATATGCGATCAGGACATCGGCATTCATGCTTTTCAAGTTGCCGATCTCTGACAATGTCACATTGTAATGAACCAATCTGCGTTTAAATATATACCAGGACAACGACGGTTCCCTTCAGTTATATTATGATGCGTTCAGGCTCTGTTCAGTGAAAATAAGTATTGGGCGAGGGTACATTATAACGTTATCATGATGTCTTCAAATGTAATCTTGTAAAATGTAGTTTTGGTGATAAACTTTAATAAACATAGGTGTTTGAAGGAGATGTTTTTACAAAAAACATGAAGAGATATTAGAGTGGGAACTATAACCTGTTTACACAAGCTCTAAGCAGATTGTAATATATCATTGAAACTACTAATGACAAGATTTATTTACTTATCATTTAAATTCTGTGTTTTTATGAAGAAAAAAACACGATAAATTACTATAACAAAGTAAAAGTATAACATTTTGAATTTTGGATGGTTTACAGACTTCAGAGCTGTTGAAATGAATTTTGGGACGGAGGCAAAATAAAAGTCTGGAGCCTTGTAGACCAGCTGCTAAAATCAAACAACAAAGGGGTCTGTATCTGCCAATATGGATCATCAATCATCAATGTGACCAGGGATCTGTAAAGGTTATATGTGCTCCCTTATTTCTATTGTGCTGATCTGATCTGTTATCCAAACCTTGACTCTGATCCATGATATGCTCCGAACCGCGAGTTTGATGATCCGTTGCACCATATACATTCATAAACATTAACACACACAAAAACACACACACACACGTACATATACCAGTGGCGGGCCGTGCATTTTATACCTGGGCCTTCACTGCTGTCCTGCAGCTGAAACATCTCCTAATAACCTCATGATGGCGCCACAGCTTAAATTGTAGGAAATATAATGTTTTCTGCGCTAATGTAGGAGACACCGGGCTGTGTGACCTCTGAACCAGAACAAAAAAAACCACAACAAAAAACAGCTGAGCACTTCTAGGAGGCTAGGCTAAACTAGCTTAACAAACAATAACTCCGCACATGCTTCGTAATTAACGGACAATGCATATAGTCCAAATCTATATAATTAACACAATGACAACAAACTCACAAGAACCAGTCACATATATTCATATGACAACAGAGCAACAAATCAATCCAGCAGACCTGCAACGGAACACCTACACACTCGAGGGCCATTCAGATGTTAGATGTAAAAAAACAAACGCAGTTGACTTACCAAATGCTGTTCACTTAAAGACAAACTCCATCCTCCTTTCTTTGTTGACAAAGAGTTTAATCCAACCGTTAACTCCCAACTCACAAATCCGTTCCTCCTCCTTCAGCCATTGAGTGTTCAAAAAACAAAGCTAGGTAAAAAAAAAAAAAATCTGCACCAAGCAAAATGCAACAAATGTCATAATTTCTTCCATATCTTTCAATTTCAACTCTTACTACTCCCACTAAGCTTTGCTGGCTACTTTAAGTTTAGTTTCACGATAGTCACATGCTCGCCCACTGACCAATCATAGCGCACGCTGCACCTCACTGCAGAGCTGCACCTGAAAACTGAGCTGCACGTAATACTGACGTACTTGTAGGCCAGCTAGCAGGCTCTGGCACGTCAAAGAATACGGCCAACATGTCAAACTAAAGATCTGATTGGTTGAACATTATGACAATCAACAATATCGTCCCCATTAACTTAAACTGCAAAAGGATTCACTTGTGAGTCTGCAGGCCTCAGGCCTCTCTTCTTACCTAGAGACACAGAGGTGAAATCTGATTGGATAAAAGCTCTACTTAAAACAAGCTGCACTGGAAGCAGAGCAACTGAGGAAGACAGTAGCTGTGCAATGAGAAAATAAGATAATGGGAAAAATATTTTTATAAATTATAATACATGTAGTGTATTTAAGAAAAATTCTTAAATTATAAAATAGCTATAACTTTGTGATTCTGTTTAGGCCAGCAGAGAAGGCCTTGCAGGCCCTGACGGCCCACCACTGACATATACACACACGCACACACACACGCACACACGTATATACACGCACACACACACACACACACACACACACACACACACAGTGAGCCAGCTGGAGCCAACAAAATAATCTCTCACACACACACACACACACACACACACACACACACACACACACACACACTGGCACACCGATCAATAGAAAACTGAACAGCAATGGTGCTGAGATAAGGATTTGAAAGAACTGGCAACCCAACCAAAACGGCCCGAGTACCAGCCTCCACCCATCTCTCTCCTCATTTTCTGTCAAGCTTCTCCCTTTTGCTCTTCATCTGTTCTTTCTGTCACTCATTTAGGCCCTTCACTCAACCAAGTGTCCATGCAGCTTCACCGCTTTCACTATACTAGAATTTATCAGTTTAACAACGGCCCCTCAGGTGAAACAAGCGATTCTCAAAAAAACTGATGCTTCCCGAGGGTTTTTTAGTTAGGCTCCAGTGGGCTCCCCATAAACATGAAGAAGCATTGAATTTTGATGTTTGGATTCCTTTGAAATGATCCCATATGGGGATAGCAAAACAGTGACTTTTCCTGAGCAGCATGATGGTTAGAGCACGGTACCAACAAAGTCAGATACGGGGGAAATAGACCCTTTTACCCTCGTAGAAGGTTCTCAAATACTACATGCTGTTAAATATATAGATACAGTAGCTCCCATCTCTATTGTCTCCCCACATTGCATAAATAAATAAATCTCTGGGACAAAATCCTGGGCCGCAGGGCGAGCAGGAATGGCTCTGATATTTCTCAGGGCTGTTTGGTGGTGGGCTCTCCAACACCTAACGTCCAGGTGGAAAGTATATTTAATCAAGAACTCTACTTTTTAATTTATTTGACTATTGAACTAAACAACACCACAGTATATAAAGCAGTTAGAATGATCTCCATGTAAATTGGCTACAATATAACAATGTTAATAGTAAAATAGTATATAGTTATAAATAATTATATATATATATAATAATGACTCTGAAAGGGGTCATTCTGTATAATGGCTACTTCTAATACTTGAGAAGCGAGCCCACCATGCTGAAAGGCAACAAACTACTATGACCACAGGTGTTAACTTTAAGACAGACACTGGCCAATGCTAAAACATAGTGTAACAGTAGCACCAAGACAGAATAGTCATCAAGTCAGAGAACTGTCTCAGTCAGTCACACAGTAATATCTCTAAGCTAAAGGGTTGCTAACGGTACCCACCGTGAGCTACTGGTCACACCAGAGCGAGCAGGTTGTAGCAGCAAGTGTGGGCAAGAACGCGGTGTTTTTATTACCGAAGAATTTAACTTTTGATTTGTAAAATAATGTAGGTTTTTCTATTTTCTCTTTCGGAAGTTAGCTACATTATAGCTTTAATTTCATTTAATTTTACTCATAATATGTAGTATAATAGTTAACATTCAATTTTTAAGGATAGGACTTTTACGTGTAATGTGGAAGTATTTTAACAGCAATAAACTCCATGTGTATGTTTCCACCTCACGGTTGCCTAATGGGAAATGCCAAGCCTTGTTCCTGCCATGATGCTCTTGGTCAGCGTTAAAGTGATGAGAACTGACCATCATAGACAATAACACCGCTAGTGGGTATATGTTACCTCCTCAAACAGCTCCAGGCTGTAGGTGTTGTCGTCGTCCGCGAAGAAAACCACCCCGGCGTCCCGCTTGCTCCGGTGCTGCCGGAGCCATGTCAGAGCCACATTCCTCTGTTCGGTGGCGCGTGGCATCCCGGTGCGCTTGAACCTGCGGGGAGTGAACACGTTCAGGTGCGTGTACGGCACGCCGCACCGGGCCAAGAAGCGCGCCACCAGCTCCGTGCGCGTGGTCGAGTCCTCCACTACGATCCAGTGGAACCGGGGAACCTGGCGGAAGGCGTGTGCCAGACGGATCAGCTCCGCTTTCTGCACCGGTCGGGTGTAAGTCGGAGTGATGGCGTAGATGACCGGCAGAGCGGTCTGGTTCTGGGTACCACCCGTCCCTGGTGCGCCGGTCCGGGCCGCCCGCTGCGCCCTGCCGGTCCGGCCGGCTGCCGGAGCACGGATCGCCCTTTTACTGTCGATATCGATCATGATGATGACAATGAGGACCCAGGGCAGCAGGATGAAGAAGCGGCTGAAAAACACTGATTTCATGGCGAGGCTGAAGTTCCCGTGCCCTCTCTTCCACTCACTCCATCACAAACAGAGAGGCACCGACCGACGGACGCAACTCCACAACCCTTCCTTCAAACCCCCGTGATTTTTATTCTTCACATTCAAACAACAAAAACAGACACCTTTAGTCCATTTGAAACTATGTAAAGCCGAAAAACCTTCCGCTGCGTTCCCCCTCTGTCCCGGCGGGACCGTTTCCCCGGAGAACTCCCTCCTCCACCTTAACCTCCTCTCTCTCTCCTCTCGGATGGGACTTGAGCGCTTCTTCGTCGTCCTACCCCTCCTCCAGCTCACTCACTCGGAAGCCCCGTTAAATTCCCATGTTCTGCCCGTGCTCCCGCGCGTGTTTCCAGGGGAGAAAAACAAGCCGGAGCGGTCCTCCCTGCAGCGGGCGGTGCTAACCCCGCGATGTGCGCCGCCGAGGAGCATCACTTGGCGAGCACGGAGCGCTGCTCTTGAGTGTGTGAGGATAATAAGGCAGGAGGGGAGGAGCAGGTGCACAGCAGAGGAGGGGAGATGGGATGGAGGAGAGAGAGAACCTGGGAGAGAGAGAGCGTGCGCAAGAGGAGAGAAAGAGAGGAGGAGGGGGGTACTGGAGAGGAGGCCTTGTTATGTTGTGCGCATCAGTGTCCGCCGAGAATAAATCCAGCTGATAGAGAGGCATAGATACAAAGAGAGAGAGAGAGAGAGAGAGAGAGAGGGGGGGGGGGGACAGAGGGGGAGAGAGAGAGACAGAGGGGGAGAGAGAGAGCGAGTGCCAAATCTCATGCTGTGTTTGTCCAGAAGAAATGATTAGGCTAAATATAAAGTAGGACTTGATATGAGGACTCGGGGGACATGAAACCTCCAGGGGTCTTCAGGGGAGTTCCAGGGCTCGCAATGGTGATAACAAGAGAAACATTTCATTTCAGAAATCGACCAATTGCCCGTATTTTACCTCAAAGGCCATGTGCAGTTTATTCCAAACTCGAGACAATAAGTCGAAACCAACATCTTTTTAAAATGTCTAGGAAATAAATGTATAGAAAAGAAATGGGTCATAATATATGAGGTCCAGGTCATATGATTTATTTGAGAAAGTTAAAAAAAAAAACGCTTATTGCCTCTCAAATGTGAAGGTTTTCTGTTGTAGTCTTATATGACAATAAAAATGAATGTCTTTGGGTTTTAAGGCGTTTGTGTTTGAAAACAAGCACTCGAAGGCTTCACCTTGGGCTCCGGGAACGCACGATGGCCATTTATCACTATTTTCTGACCGACCAAATAACTGTGATTCCTTTAACCAAAGCTGCAGTGGCTAAGGGTTGCATGAGGACCCGAGGACATGAGAGACTTAGAGTCAAACAAAAGAGGGGAAAGTGGTAATATGCGTAACTCAAAAAACTACGAATGTATAAAAAATGCATAAAGCCGGGGTCAGACTACACAATATAAGAGGCAGCAGGCATCATGGGGACAAAAATCTGTGTTCCAAATGAACTGATAAAATACAGCTGACTCCATCCTTCCTCCCCTTGTGTCATTACCACCATATTTACCGGCAGCCGACTTCTTGGACGAGATTCATCTGACCACATCTGGATCAAACAGGGGTCAGCGGTCTATTGCTGATCCATCTAGGGGTCCTCGAAATAGATAAGAGCGAGGAGCTTTCCTGGCTGACTGCCGTTCTCTAGCTTATCATCGATGCTTAATTATGCACGCAACGCGGATCAAGAGATCTGTCGGGAGGAAAGAGAAGAGAAATCACTGTGCCGCGCTAATAGAGTCGGTTCACACCAAACTAATTGCAGGCAAACAAGCTGGTAATTGAACAGGATGAAAGCATCTTTGATTGTTTGGATTAGGTAGCGGGCCTGGGAGAGCTGATGTTTTTACGGAGGGCGGTGGAGACCGGCAGTACTTTTAAGCGCTATATGTTTGGCACCTCGAGACCTGTCGGATATTACCTTGTCCTCAAGCAAAATTACTTTCAATCTCGTGCTCATTGATTCGGGTGAAATCCCAAGTAATGGGCTTCCTCAAAGATAAGTCACTTTTAAAGGACTGATGTGATGATAGCAAATGGTTTACCAGGCTCTATTCCAATATTAGATTGCCATGCTTTAACAACCTCGATTGCGTGTTCTTCCATCTGTTCACACGCTATTTGGAAATTAAGATGACTCATCAAGCAAAATTTAATTTTGAATGAGATCATCTTGATTGAAATTGCTACTGATAGTCAGGGGCGTCGTTAGGCCCCCCCCCCAAATAATTTGGCATTATTGGCTTTAAAAAAAAAAAAAAATCTTTTTTTTTAATTTTATTTTGGTGATGTCATTAAATTAAACTATTGTTTCTCACATGGACAAGTTATTTATAACTCTAACATGCTACATATGTGCGTGCGTTCTGGTTTGTATGTTTTCTCCCCCTTCAAATTACAATCCAATAGCCTATCATCATACTTAACGATATAAAGTTGACACTGTCAGGTCCATTCTCTATCCATTGTGTGCGGTCCCTTTAAGAATTAGGATTTGGGAGTGACGCGGATATGAAAGCTAGTTTATCCGTCTTTCCTTTACAAGCAGGAAAATTATTTCTCTCTTTATTTGAGAAAAGTTCATATTTGTGTTGTGAAATTTCACTATGACCCTGAAATTCTGTCTCTTGTGTTATCATATACTGAACGCAAGCAAAACTACAGAGCAAAAGCACACTCTTTCTGATTGAACCAATCTATGAACTGTCTGAAACAATGGATATCCACGGCCCCAAATGGGCCCCAAAAATTTGCGCGCAAACATGCCACTCCCCTTGGGGCTAAGCCCCCCCTTTCTTTGAATCCTAGAAACGCCCCTGCTGATAGTTAGTCGCTAACAGGGGGGAAAGACAGCGTTTTTATTTCATGTAGGACATCGACAACAAGATGATTCATCTCATGGTGCTTACTCTAAGAAATGGAAAATCTTGTATTGAATTAAATAACACCATAGTGTGTAATCAAGGGTTTTGAAATGCGATTTGTTTCTTTTGGAAAGCACATTGAGAGTGAGAAAACTCAGCCAAGCAGTATCACTCCCAAGGAAGGGAACCAGTGGCCCTACGTGTCGAATTATGACAGTCTATGGCAGGGATGTGTCAAACTCATTTTCACTCCGGGCAACATCAGCATCATGGTTTCCCTCAAAGGGCCGGTTGTAACTGTAAGACTGTATAAATATAACTACTCCCTAACATATTGTTAAATAACTCTGCATTTGATTATTGTTTATTCAAGTGTAAAAATATTGTACATGCAGTTATATAAATGTAAAAATACAGTATATGTAAGCACATTTCTGTTATTATAACATAAATCCTTTTAATTTAGGGTTAGGAAACCCACAATACTCTATCAAAGATCAAACTATTTAAGAAAATAGCAAAGACAAATATCATCAAACACAAGTTATTACATTAACTTTGTTCAAAGCTATTTTTGTCACCTCTCTGCATCACTCATATCCCTTCCCGTCGTCGTCCCGTGCATGGCAGCTACATCCAAGAGCTCCTCACTGACAGTCAAGTCTGCCTTCACGCCTCTTATAAACATGGATAGATATGCTGTATCCGTGTTGTCTGTGCTTTCATTAACAGCTAATGAAAAAGACAAGTAACTGCTCGTCTCTTAGCTAGCTGTGTTGTTAGATTGCCTGCTAGTTCCTGAACTCGGTCTGCGATGGTGTTTCTTCACAAACTGACATTTTTAAAAGTCTGTATCTGGTCGGAGCACACCTGCTCACCTCTAGCATGCACTGCTTCAATGCACCCTGTGAAAAACACTTTGCTGCGTATCTCATCATTTCGACTTTCTATGTCATAATTATTATTTTTTTTTTTTGTGGGCCACATAAAATGATGTGGCGGGCCGTATTCGGCAAAAAGACAGGACTTTCACCAAGGAGACCAGTATCCGTGTCCTGTGTGAAACCAAAAGTTATTTACATTTCCGCTTACATGGGCGGTTTAACATGGCGTACTCCGGGAAGAAGACCTGCTCCCTATATGAAGGACTAATTCTAAGCTAACAAACACACAAATATTCTTAGTTTCAGGTGATTAAAAGGCTAATGAAAACATAGTCTATCTTATTCCATTTCTGCAAATACATCCTCCTAAATCCTACACACTCTTCCTTTAAGAGAAACATTGGTTTAGATACTCGATTCGCAACAACACTTCACTAGTTCTTTTGGGGCCACGGTACAATAAAAAAATGAAATACTTACTGCTCCTTTACATGCCGCATGCTGTCAGAGGTTGCACTCATTATGTCAGTCCGGTGTCAGGTCATGAATCCTTTCCTGATCCATCAATCTTTGTAAAAAATCTCCCCCTGGCATGCTGTCACACCTGTCAATCACTTGTCAAACTGCCTTGTCAGTCACCTGTCTTCACATTACAAACGCTGTTTCATCCATAGGACGTGTGTGTGTGTGTGAGAGTGTAAGTGTGTGTGTGTGTGTTTGAGTGTAAGTGCGTCAATGACTGCAGAAACAGTATGTACTCTGAACAGCAGCTATCAAACAAATTACCTTAGCTTGTCGTTCATTCTCACAGCTAAGGAGTGAGTTTCTAAATGAAATAGCTATTTAGGTTTGATAAACAAAGATCTTTAAGTGGCAGTTTGTTAAATCAGACATAAACTCAATAAAAAAATTCTACATTTTAAAAAAATAGTAGTAATTCTCAAGTTTTCTTTTAGCTAGTCAGCCTACACGTCTAAAGTTAAGCTAAAGCTAACTGGTGGTTTGCAGGTAAGCTGACCCACTAAGAGCAATAATGCCATCTTTGTGGATGAATGGAATAGACGTTATTCTCTACTATATGTTTAAGGATGCATTCATTGATTGTGATGTCACCCATTGCTTTCTGGACTGCCGTTATGAAGCCTTGAGTTCGGAGATTTCTGGAATGTATAGATGCCATACATGGCTCTGGTAGCAGCACCTGTTAATCACAGCCAGCCCGCCCTAAAGCATACCCTGTTTGACTCTAAATGGGACCATCATTTACTGAATGAACATCATGCTGTATTGAAGAAGACTTGAAACTAGTGATTGAGACCATAAACTCAATTGTTTACAATGTGTATTACTGAGGTAATAAATCAAGTGAGAAGTAGAGTCAACTTCCTTCGATACAATCAGACTTCTTTTTGCAACGAGAGGAGTCGCCCCCTGCTGGCCAGTAGAGAGAATGCACGTTTTAAGACACTTCCGCGTTGGCTTCACTTGGAAGAACCGGAGGTTGCCGCTGGTGGGACGAGCATGGTGCAGCATCGGTGATGCTTGGTGCTCAAACGTAGTTAAAGTTGACGATGTTTCCCTGATATCAAATGTATTATGTTAAGATGCAGGCCATATTATCTGCCCAGCAGAATTCCCCAGTGCTGTTGTTTACATTCCTCCTGATGTAAATTAAACATATTTTTTATTTTTCTTGTGTAAAGGGACGCCAGCTGCATTTCATTGTGCAACCCTGTTGTGCAACAACAATAAATATAGAATACAATTTCACAAAAGCAGCAAAAGAATGTGTAACATATAAAACATGTAATTAATAGAACAAATGTGGCAACAAGCTATCACTTAAACGAGTATTTTTTAAAGGGCAAGCATGTAACATTTTGGGTAATCTACAAGCAGATTGCTGAAGATATTTGCTCACGGTATAAATGCAAATAATGAGAAAAAATGAATTGGATTGAAAGGCTCCATGGAGTTAAAGGAACCAGTAGAGTCTCTGTGGCTTTGTCACAGAGAGCAACACATTTAACTTTACAACTTATATCACTGATTCAGTGGTAATACAGAGTAGTTTTGACTTAAATATTGAGTTCGATCCGCAGTTTGCAAACTTATACTTCGCTTTAAGCTTTGAAAAAGCTATTGTTTATGTCAGCCATTTTTTCCATTTCTGCCTCTAGAGCAGCTCTGACAAATGTTTGTACAGCTAAAACTCCAATCTGCTCGGCATTACCTGGGCACTTTGTCAAAATGTGATAGCAGTGGATGTAGTTTTAAGAAGCACCCCCCCCCCCCCACACACACACACACACACACACACACACACGCACACATTTAAGGTAATCCAGTCTATTATTCCGTCACCACTTCGATGCATACACCAGCTCCCTGCATGCGAATAACAGCATCGCCAGTGAAGTCAACCTGGGTGAATGTGTTTTTCAGCACTAATACTATTTGACACAGACTTGAGTCAGCTGCCTGTCATGAGATGAGGTTGGATTCAGAGATGCTGTTGATTTGACCCCGAAGGCTTGGCCTGGCATGTGACATCATGTCAAACGGGCCACGCAGTGTGGTGACACGCGGCATGCGAGTGGCAGAGTGCCGCTAGACCAGTCTTTCCCAAACACTGGGTCGGGGCCATAGACTGTATATAAGAAGTGAAAGTAGTCATAGTGACATTGGTTTGTGGACTGCCATTATGAAGCCTCAAGTTCGGTAATTTCGTCGTCGTTATTTTATTCTAAAAGGACCATCATTTAGTAAATGAACATCATGCTGTATTGAAGAAGACTTGAAACTAGAGACTGAGACCCAGTGGTGGGCCGTCAGGGCCTACAAGGCCTTCTCTGCTGGCCTAAACAGAATCACAATGTTATAGCTATTTTATAGTTAAATAATTTTTCACAAATACACTGCATGTATTATAATTTCTTTTTCCATTAGCCTTTTTTCTCATAAATAAGATAAGTCTGTTAACTCCACCTAAATGCAATTTGTTGGTCTCATTTATAAAGTATCAAACAATGTTTTTTTAATACATATACTTCTTTAAAATAGTTGGTTTACTCAAGATGATTTATTCAAGATTACGAGTGTAATGGTTTATTTACAGGGAAAACACAAGGGGAAAACAGTCAAGGAACAGCGGGAAATCCAAGGAGGGCGAGGCTGGAATCCAGGCAGGACGAGGCAGGGCAGGCAGACTGGGGAACCAGGAGGATGAACCAAACTGCAGGAACAGAAAGGACAGGGTCAATGCAATGAAAAAACAAAAAAAAGCTCTAATGTAGCTCGGAGGAGCGAGGAGCGAGGATCGAGGATGGAGGAGGGACCTCGGAGGAGCCATGAGCGAGGAACCACGAGAACACACTTCCAGGAAGTCTTTTAACGGCCGACACGCCCCCTCATTGTTCATCAGTCATGTGATTGGACGCTGCAGCCGATCGGACTGACGGACTGGAGTTTAACGCCAGAGTGAAGACAGATCACAGAATAAACTCAAGCTTTATATTTGATTAGGTTTCTGATTCACCATCTGGTTTAAATAAATATTCATTGTAGACTGAACAACAAAAGGACCACAAACAACTTTCTTCATTTATTAGAAATATTTGTGTTTTCATGATGTGATGTTTCCCTCAATAACTTTATCATGAATACAATTAAAGTCAGAGAGAGCTGGAGAGACTAAACAATTTTTACATCGTTCCTGAGTGTTTGATGAGTTTTATCATTTAAGAGAAACAATCATATTCTGGGTTATTTAATAATGACGCCACAGTCACAATTTCAAAACGTACAGACGCAAATAATTGATAAATAAGACGATCGCATTCCGCCGGTAGAAATGGATCCTGCGCTTATAAACAGAACACAGGACACAGTTTGTTAACAGACTACAGAGAGAAACACCTCTAGTGGTGATTAGTGTGTCTTTATTAGTTATTAGTATTATTAGTTACTGTTATTAAGTACAGTGATCATGTGAACAGACACAAACTTATCAAAAGTCTCTCCAGCTGTTAAAGCCGACTGACAGCTGATCCAACTGTGATCAGACCCGCCGTCATCAGAAACAAACTTCATGTGACGCTTCAGAGGAAAGGACATCTCATATCTCTTAAAACATATTTCCTCGTTTCCTCTCTCCTGGCATGGTTTCTCTCCATGCATCCCTGGTGGGAGGGACTAAGACGCAAGGAGGGGATGCAATTGCGAGACTTGGGATGTAACCCAGGTCGGAGCCACACCCATACCACACACACACACACACACACACACACACACACACACACACACACAC
>NW_022280134.1:830129-854775 GCF_004355925.1 Anarrhichthys ocellatus
ACACACACACACACACACACACACACACACACACACACACACACACAGGATAAGCAGGAGGCATGGCCTGGCCATGACATATGCACTCATTTGCTATTCTGTAGATTTAAAGGTAAGGCCTGTTGTGAATTGAGTGAAGATGGTTTGTAATTTTTAAAAAGTGCATGGGTCCCCAGAAAAAAGAGTTTGGGACACACTAATCCGGAGAACGGAGAGTGGGACTATACAGCCTCACAGCCACCTCTTACATTTACATATTGCAGTTTGTCATATTTGTTGTACAACAACAAATAAAAACGTACAGCTAAGCTATGACTACATATAGGACCATGTCGTGTATTATTTGGATTTCAATTTTGACCTTAAGTTTTAAATAGATCGTTTTCAGAGACATGTGCACCCCCAAAAATCATTTAAAGCTAATCTACGCAAGAAGATACATTCATGGATGTTTTAATCTTTTTTTCTTTCTTTCATCAACCACCTCCTTGTTTAATGGTAGTGTAAGTTAAGATGTTGGTTTAAAAAATAAATAAAAGCAGTTATAGACACATTGAAAGCACAGTACCAATACTGTAGGATGACAGAAGAGATGGAGAGAGAATAAGTCAATGCCAAGAGCTGGGGTTGAAAAAAACAATGACAGAGAAGAGAAGCTGTGAATGTCTGTGTGTGTGTGTGTGTGTGTGTGTGTGTGTGTGCAGAGCTACTGTATAACCCTGAGGGCACCTCACTGTCATTCCTTCAAATACAACTGAGCTAGAAGATGGTGAGTATAAAGGAGTAAGAAAAAGCATCGCAGGTGGGGAGACGACGGAAAAAAAGGAAAGAGTGAATGAATGAAAGCAGGTAAGACAGGAGAAGAGAGAGAGAGAGAGAGAGAGAGAGAGAGAGAGAGAGAGAGAGAGGGGGGGGGGGGAAAGGCCAAAATGAATGAAGAGAGAAAAGGGGGATAAAGAGATTGATGTTTACTGGTGGAGAAACATCCTGCAGTGTTTGGAGTCAGACCAGTCGAAGAAATGCCACAACCAACTAGCTGGAGCACACCGGTCCCCGATGTGCACATAAATCACAGACAGAAATGCAATTATATGATAATGCACAGTACAATTCAATTCCGGGGGGGGGGACAATTCAAATCTGCTTTAAAAATGGCAACCTGATCACAACGCATTTGTCAACACCGTTGCATTAGCATAGAAATAAGTTTCTGTCCAGCACTTCTAAATGCATTTTGCACCGGGATGAAAAGACACTCAAGAGGCACCGCTTGACATTTGGTGGCATTGGTAGTAAAAAAATGCAGAGTTACAATGGATTTAACTAAATTCTTAGCTTCCAATGCTGACAGAATTCAAAAATCACTTTTCAATGTTTTATATATTAGGGTGCTAATAACAGATGCTGATATATAAATTGATGTCTTTACTTTTGACACTCGAACCATTGGCTTTCACCATCTTGGTTTTTTGCGACCAGTGACCATATTTGGGCTGCGAATGAGTGATGTAGAAACGCCATATATGGTTCTAGTGTCACAGTCACAGTAAGCCTGCATGTTAAGCATACTCTGCTTTATGGTCTATTTGACCCTAAATGGACCATAATTTACTAAATGACCATCATGGTGTATTGAAGAAGACTTGAAACTAGAGATTAAGACCATAAACTCATGTTTACAATGTTTACTGAGGGAATAAATCAAGTGAAAAGTATAAGGGTCATTTTCTTATAGACTTCTATACAATCTGACATCTCCTTGGAACCAGAGGAGTCACCTCTTGCTAACCATTAGAGAGAATGCAAGTGAAGGGCACTTCCACATTGGCTTCACTTTTCAGAATGGGAGGTTGCCACCTGTTTAATTACAAGATGGAATTTTGTGTAATCTTGAATCCTGCTGCCGTGTAAGGCAAGTTTTAAACTGGGTTTTATTTCAAAGCTCTGACCATCTTTTCATTCAGTCCAAAGCAAGCAAAGGCAGCAAGTTAGTTCACAAATAGAAAAAAGTGGCACACCACCAAAGCAATCAATGCCTATAGAGGTGTACATTTTACCAAATTGTAATTGCTGACGGGTCTCAGTCATAGAATTTCCTCAGAGCAGGAATGAACAAGAAGCAGCAGGCTCAAACGCTTCAGCAATAACATGAATAACATCTTACTCTCTATAGGCGCTGATTGCTTTGGTGGTGTGCCACAATTTCTATTAGTTAAGAGAAAATCTAATTCAGGCTATGTGTGTTTTACAATGACTTAGGCAATAATAGAAACCCCTGCATGTCATGATTAATGGAACTGTCATGAAACAAATCCTACATCTGTGATGCTTGCGGAGTTGCAATTAAGTTCAGCTTTTGTTGATACTGTCAGAGAGGCGACGCCTTTCATTATGGTGCTGTTCTATTGGACTTTTTATTGAATTACAGTCCAATAACTACAACCATAATGATGGCCACTGACTTTAATCAGTTCCTCTCCGACACAATGTCGAGAACACACAAGTATCACGGAGGTAGAACATAGATCAGGAACGGTTTATTAGGATTATAGGTTAGAAGAGATTTTTTTGTAAACTGTTGGGTGAATTCACAAAAAGGATTAAGCATACATTTTCTGCAGAATTGGCCCCTTTTAGATGTAAATGAGCCTCATTGCAAAAGTAGTCCAGTTTGCAAAGATCTTAGTATAGATAATAGCCACACCAGTGACAGTGATATATATATATATATATATATATATATATATATATATATATATATATATATATATCATATTATAGAAACAGTCTGAAGGTGTGAGTACTGACAGAGCAGCCCAGTATCATGGCAGATCGTAAAATAGCAATCTATTGGTTTTGTGTACATGGACACAAATTGTCTAGGTTTTTTTTTGTGTCACTCAGGATGAAAAAAATGCCAATGGAAGTTTAATTAGGATCCTTTTTCATAGTGAAACACAAATTAAATGCATGTGGTGTATGGATACAACAAACACAAGACTTTCAACCATGAAACCGATGTTCTACGTCGCGTTGTGGCTTTATGGTTGTGGATTTGTTGCCTAAACATTCGTGACAGTTTTCCTAAACCTAACAATGTGGTTTTGATGCCTAAACCTAACTATACGTAGTTATTTTAAGCGCAACCATGATGTTTTCTCCAAAACTAACTGGTTAGTTAGTCGAAAACTAACTTTTTTTTTTAATGTTGTTTTTTATGTTTTTAACATAAGGTCGTCCCAAAAAGGTTTGAGCGACAATTCCTGTCCCCTGTACAACAAACCAGTAGATCGCAATGCGTGACTATTTCACGAACTGCCTTGAGAGTGTGTTGAACAGACTGGGATGTATACATCCCAAATGCGGTTCTCTCTGTTACCTTTCAATTCCTTGCTGGATGTTTTGAGGAATGCCTCTGCACCTCGTCCATCAGGACCTGTAGCTCGAAAACAAAAATGTCTTTTTTTCTTTTTCTCTTTGTTACTGTGCCTACTGTGTTCTGTGTTGAGACGAGTCAGATAGCAGCTACATGAGGGCTTATGCATACAGGCCAATGCATACTACTTTTCATTTGTTGTTAGATGGAGCACATATTCACATTCATGTGACAGCCATTTGGTTTTAGGTGTTGCCAGGTATGTAAATGACACCGCTATTTATTGTGATCCTCTTTTAACGCCAAATCCAATTCTCATATGTATCCCAAAAGGGCACCAGCAGCCTCTGATGTGTGCAGCTGTAATCTGTGTGAGGCTGAAACACTTTTTAAAAAGCCAATAGTGTCAGAGACAAAGGACATGACCGGATATGCAGCAATAGCAACACCAGCATTATCAGTGTGGGGGAGTATGTGCTACATGTAGCAATGCTAGTTTAACTACATTTCCCAATAGCGGGCTGGATATAACTATTTTTAAAAACATGTAATGTTTCCAGATAGGCTACTAAGTAGCTTGTTATGGATTTCGTTGTAGTTCTTTAGTATTTCTTTGTCGTTGTTTTGCGTTTCTTTGTATTCATTTTTGTGTTTCTTTTTAGTAGTTTTGCATTTTTTTTTGTGGCTGTTTTGTGTTTCTTTGAATTTGTTTTATATTTCTTTTGGGTAGTGTTACATTTCTTTGTGGCGGTTTTGTGTTTCTTTGTAGTTTTGAGTTTCTTGGAATGTCTTTGTGGTCATTTAGTGTCCCTTTGTTGTTGTTTTGTGTCTCTCTCTGGTCAGTTTTCACCTTTAATGGCTGTTTTTTATCTCTGTGTGGTCGTTCTGTGTCCCTGTGATTGTTTTTTTTTCTATGTGGCCATTTTGTGTCTTTCTGTGGTTGTTCTTTTTTTGTATTTGTATGTGCCTCTTTGCATCTCTTTGTAATCATTTTCAGTCTCTTTGAGTCTCTTTGTAGTCATCTTGTGTTGATTAGGAGTCGTTTTGTGTCTCTTTATGCTCAGTTTGCATCTTTTAGTAGTTGTTGATCATTTTGTGCCTCTTTGTGGTCATTTAGCGTCTGTTTGTGGTTGTTTTGTGTCCCTTTGTAGACATTTAGACTTTATGACAAGAAATAATAACAGTCACTTCAAAAAGCTCTGGACCAGGGGCCACCTGACAACTTAGACCTGAGCCCTGGCCTCTTCACTAATCTATACATGCTAAACTCTGCCGTTATGCTGCTGAGCCCCAACATTTCAAACACTTACTACTAACTAAGGATTCTTTAAATGTGCTTTCAGTGGTGACATTGTGTCAGCAGGAGCCACAGTTAACGCTTCCCTGATCAGCAGGATAATACAGAAGGTGAACCAGGGCTGCC
Organism: Anarrhichthys ocellatus; assembly: GCF_004355925.1. Lineage (NCBI taxonomy): Eukaryota > Metazoa > Chordata > Actinopteri > Perciformes > Anarhichadidae > Anarrhichthys > Anarrhichthys ocellatus. The sequence continues at coordinate 834,929 of NW_022280134.1, forward strand.
TCCTTTAGAGGCCACTCCCACAAAGAATCTTGCAATTCAATCATGTCAGTGTTAAAACAGCTTAAAGAAATTCAGACAATTTCTCAGTTCCCTTTTTGGATATCAGCAGATGGAATCACTGTAGATTTTTCCATTATCTGTCAACGCAATACCTTAATGGGGTCGATACAGTCGCGTTTCTGGTTAAAATAATACCTTTGACCATTTGGTTGAACGCTGAACAATATCAGCCTGAGTGAGAAAGGCCATGAAGAGTAAAATTGCTTATTCTGTGTTCCCAGCAACCTGACAGTGTACTGAATTTATCCTCTGCTTCTAAAAATGAAAGCTCTAAAAGAAAAACACTTTTTTTGTGCCTCCTTTCTTACCAGACAGACTGGAAGAAAACGCAATACCGACTTTCTCTCACCGCCTCCCCTGTTTATCAATTCCTCTCTTTCTTTTCCTGCTTGTGCCTCTTTTTTTGGGGGGGGGGGAAGGAACCATGTTCCCCCTCCCATCCCCCCCCCCTTTTTTTTATTTAATGTACCATTTATCTCTCTGCCTCGCTCTCTCTTTTGAAGAGCGCTGAGGCCATCTAAGCTGATTTGTTTGCGAAAACAGTTCGAGGGGACAATACAGTGCAGAGGGTTTGGAAAATACAGTCACACACACACACTGCATTCAGTTTAGACCCATCTTAAAGAGTCCAGCAACAGCTGCAAGGACATTAATTTGGGGTGACTGACATAGACAGTATAACTCTTAGGAATCTATTAAAGTATGCATATCTGAGCCCTGCATATGCTAACGAAGGAAGCAAAATCTCACCCTCCCTCGATTCATCTCTCAGACACACCAAGCTGCTACTGCTTACTTACTACTTATACTTTTCTTCGTGAATACACCCTCAGCTGGCTCGCAGCCCAGCCTCTTTCTTTGTGTGCAACACAGGGTTGGACTCGGAAACAAAATGCTCTATACCTCGTGCTGGCTGTGCAGTGACATTGATGGCTGCAGCTCTGCCAGCGCATTTGTCGACGGGCAAAGTCTCTCGAGCGTGCCCAGCAACCAAACAAACTGCTGTTTGACTAACCTTGAATTACTGGCAATATCTGGGCGCAATTAGCATAACAGAGGAGATCTTCTCTGTATAAACACAATGTCAATGTAAAGTCTGAACACCGTGCGTGCCTGAGATGTTAACTAAAAGTTGGTGTATCATTTAGTCAGTTGCCGATCCGTTTGCTCAATGACATTTTGGTTCTGGGACAAGAAAGGAATAAGCTAACCAGGCGGTAATCTCTGGTTCTTATAGGTAAAGCCAATGCATAAGTGTCTTAAACATTCATTCTCTCTAATGGCCATCAGGGGACGACTCCTCTGGTTGCAAAAAGAAGTCAGGTTGTATGGAAGTCTATGAGAAAATGACTCTACATCTCTCTTGATTTATGAAACATTGAGAAACTCTATTTGAGTGGACTGTTCATCATTGTGCTGAAGGAAACCCATGGGGTAACAGAAGCCTGTTATACTAGAGCCCAACGTGGGGCGAGCACATGGAGGATGACGGGCAACAATCAGAGATGCCGACACAGCCGATCATTGCGCTGGGGCAGATGCTGGGTGGGATTGCGGCCATGCAGAGAGACCAGGTGGAGATGAACAGGCAGTTCCTGGGGGCGCTCCAGGCCCACGCCCTAGAACAGCTCGCAGCATGGACAGCTGCAGCTCCGCCAGTGCCGGGCCCCTCTATGTTGACAGGGGTGGTCTTGCACAAGATGACTGCAGCAGACTACGTGCAGTCATTCTTGGACACATTCGAGGCAATGGCGTGTGGCTGGCCTGCGGCGGAGTTGGCGGTCTGGCTCTTGCCTCTTCTGGCTGGGGAGGCGCAGACAGCGGCCCTAAGGCTGCCCCCAGCAGCCAGGCACAGTTACACGGACGTGCGTAAAGCCATTGTAGATCGGCTGGGGGTGTCTCCAGAGGACCGGCCCTTCGCTTACGCACAGCGGCTGAAGGACGCCGCAACCAGATGGCTGCAACCAGGGGCCCCAGGAGGCACGCAGGAGGTGGTAAGGAAGGTGATCCTGGAGCAATTTGTGGGGAGCTGCCAACCCGAACATCGGCATGGGTCCGCTACCACCGCCCTACGGCACTGGGGACCGCCATCACCCTGGCAGAGGACCACCTGGCAGTTCATCCCAGCGGTCAGGGGGACAGTGGTCGCCCGCTGGCTTTAGCCCGGCCGGTGGCCGCCCCTCGGAGGAAGCTACATCCGCAGCTCCTGGCGCGGCCCCTACCAGCTCCCCTATTGACACCCCTCCTTCAGTTCCCCAATCCATCGACCCCAGCAAACGCCGCACTCTTCCCAACCTAATGGGGTCCGTCAAACATCAGGGCAGGAGTGTTGGAGGTGTGGGCAGCCCGGACACTTCCTGCGCTGATGGAGGTGGGCCAGGTGATTCGGGTCGCTGGCCCTCCGACACCCTCCCCCGGTCTAGGGGCGACGTACTGCGTTCCGGTAAGAATCCAGGGGGGTGTACATCAGGCAATGGTGGATACTGGCTGTACACAGTCTATGATTCACCCGAGCCTGGTTCGGCCCGAGGCATTGATGGAGGCATTATGGGTGAAAAGTAGGTGTGTGCATGGGGATGTTCATGAGTATCCCATAGTGTCAGTAGAAATTAGATACAGGGGAAAAAACATAGTGTAAAGGTTGCGGTTAGCTCCTGCCTTACGCACCCACCAATCTTGGGAACAGATAAGCCGGGGTTTAATAAGTTAATGGGGCAGGGTGTGAGAGTGTCGCGCAGGCTCTGTTTCAGGTCATCTCCTGAGTAAGAATTCTGAAAGATTCTGACTGACCAGGGCACCTCATTCATGTCACGTATACTGAGGGAACTTTACGGATTACTGGGCATTAAATGTATTCGGACCAGTGTGTACCACCCACAGACCGACGAAGTCTATGATCTGTAAATTTATTCACGAAGATGAACGCAGTTGGGATAAATGGCTTGATCCTCTGTTGTTTGCAGTGCGGGACGTCCCCCAGGCCTCCACGGGATTTTCTCCCTTTGAGCTGCTGTTTGGCAGGAAACCACGGGGGGTGCTCGAGCTGATTAAAGAAAACTGGGAGGAAGGTCCGAGCGCCGGTAAAAGTGAAATTCAATATGTCCTGGACCTGCGAGCAAAACTCCACACCCTGGATCGGATGTCACGCAAGAATTTGCTCCAGGCCCAGGAACGTCAACAACGGCTGTACAACAGAGACAATTCACACCGGGAGAAAAGGTACTTGTATTGCTTCCTTCTTCCAGCTCTAAACTCCTCACCAACTGTTTGAGTGTACTGTTCGTCATTGTGCTGGGGGAAACCCACGAGGTAACAGAAGCCTGTTACAGTCGCTATTTAATAACTTGTGTTAATAATTTCTTCTACTTACTTCCTTGTTAAGTCACATTTTTAAAAACGTGTTGCCCATCTGGAATCCGGTGTGTTTTTGAGGGAGTTGGGGGGGAAGAGATTGGCTCTGGGGTACGAATAGACTAACCCACAAGGGGCTTAGTACAATAGACTGTATACAGTACAAGATGTGAATATAGTCATTGTGACATTACCCATTGGTTTGTGGACTGCCGTTTTGAAGCCTTGAGTTGGCGATTTCGCCATCACCATCTCGAAATACAGCCGTCGCCATGTTGTTTTTTGTTGCAACCAATGAACAGAAGTTACCATATTTGGAATGCGGAGAAGTGACGTTGAGACGCCATACGGTTCTGGTAGCGGCAGCAACCTGTAAATCACAGTAAGCCCGCTCTAAAGCATACTATGCTTTATGGTCTATTTGACCATAATTCACTAAATGAACACCACACTGTATTGAAGAAGACTTGAAACTAGAGATTGAGACCATAAACTCATGTTTAGAATGTTTACTGAGGTAATAAATGAAGTGAGAAGTAGAGTCATTTTCTCATAGACTTCCATACAATCGGACTAATTTTTGCCACCAGGAGGAGTCGCCCCCTGCTGGTCAGTACAGATAACACAAGTTTTAAGACACTTCCGCTTCACTCGGCAGAACTGGAGGTTGCCTGGCTGAGTACAACACAGGGCCTGTCACTCACAGTTACGTTGCTGGTATCCACACTGGTGGCTACTTAGTAAAGGCCTCTTTTAGCATGTGCCTGGCTAAAGATAAAACTCTGGTGGGGACACATATTTTAAGCCAGGAGGGTTCTGGGGGAGCACCCCCAGAAAATGTTAAGGCGTCAAACACTTAATTTCCTGCATTCTGGTGATTTTTTTCTGTAACAATTTATGGCGTCTTTATTTTTGTCAAGGAAAACACTAAATTCAGGCGCCATGTGACAATTCAAATTCTAAAAATATAATGGAACATAATGCAGTAACGCTCTCAAGCATTCTTGATATGTTCCGTGCCCCAATCCTCTTGTCTCCTGTTTGGTTTACTACTTCTGAAAGAGTCCGTGCATCGCAAACTATAGTGTAATATACAGTATATCACCTATCACCTTACAGCTGTCTCTATGTCTCACCCGGTCTTCTCTACCAAGTGCACTGAGACCTCGGAGTAATCCATCTTCACTCCCGACACCTGCCATTCTATCTGAGCTGTAAAGCCGCTCAGGGAGTCCGACTTATCAGTTTAATATTCTAATTCAAATATTAAACTAGAAGGCTTTTTTTTCATTTAAAATTTGAATAATGACACCGAACTGGGCGTCTTCTATTTCAACTGCACACTATGAGATGATTGCCATGGGTAAACTGAATCAATGGATTCCATTACTCCACTACTTATTATTTTTATTATATATATATATATATATATATATATATATATATATAACTGTAACTTGAAGGATATACATCTTGCTGCACTTAAACTGTTTCTTTTTAACATCCCAAATATCTATATAATCTACATTTGATGGTATGAAATTGATCAAGGAATTGTTGGATGTATTGATTAAACAAACATGGGCCGGTGGCTGGTCTTCATTTGCCACCAGTTCATCTTTCCAGCCATTGCGGACAAACGATTTTAGTGTCTGTAAACAGGTCAGTGTGGACGGTGGCCTCATCTGTTACACTGACACTTAGTCGCTAGCCGCGCGCCAGACTGTCGGCCTGAGGGATCAGCTGCTAGCGTGCTGCTACTTAAGAAGCTCCGGGGGAATAGCAAATAGGTGGGGGAAATGGGACAGAATGTGAAAGTTGGAGTAGAAGTGAGCGTGGAGTGGTTGGAAGGAAGTTGCCGGAACACAAGTTTTTCAGCAGTGCTTTGCGTCACACACACACACACACACACACACACACACACACACACACACACACACACACACACACACACACACACACACACACACACACACACACACACACACACACACACACACACACACACAAACACACACACACACACACACACACACAAACACACACACAGCTGATTTGAGATCGGCTAGATGTCCTAATTGCCGAAGCAGGGAGAATTCTTTTTTATTTTTTCATGAGCTGTAATCTGTGCTGATTGCTGATTGTTAATCCTAAACGACTTGACGAGCTTCCCAGATCGCGACACTCGTTTGTGATGATTTCTGCATGATGATAATGGTTTAGGACAGGTGTCGCTTAGTAGAGCAAAGACTCTTGCTTTCTTCTTCCCTCCTTATCGTCCCAAAGCCATAACTCATATGGTTGTCAGAATCAGTCAGCAACAGTTGAATTTATTCTAAAATACGAGTAACTCTTACTCATGTTTTTAACTTATTTAATGTCTCTTTTTAATATGTCAGTTAATACTGTCATCGTTTGATGACAATGGGACCGATCTATTCATTTAATTTTTGATTTTTCAATTTAATTCCTGTTTAAATCTTGATCAGTGTGTTGCAGGATTAACAGATTATACGCTTGAATTGGAATTCCTGTTCATTTTGAATATTTGTATTACCAAGTTTAGCCTGATACATTTATTTTAGTATTCAAGAGAAACCACAATCATATTCTGGGTTAATTAATAATGACGTCACAATCTGAATTTCAAAACGTATACAGACGCATTCTGCCAGTAGAAATCGATCCTGCGCTTATAAACAGAACACAGTTTGTTAAAGAGGTAACAGACTACAGAGAGAAACACCTCTACACTGATGATTACTGTGTGTCTTTATTAGTTACAAGTATTATTAGTTACTATTATTAAGTACAGTGATCATGTGAACAGACACAAACATATCAAAAGTCTCTCCAGCTGTTAAAGCCGACTGACAGCTGATCCAGATGTGTGAAAGGACGTCTCATGTCTCTTAAAACATATTTCCTCGTTTCCTCTCTCTCACCAGGGAGGCATGGAGGAAATCATGCCTCCCTGGTGGGAGGGACTAAGACGCAAGGAAAGGACCCAAGTGAGGGAAACGGGGATGCAATTCAGACTTGAGAACTACCCGAAAGCTGGCCGGTGAACTACTACTGAAGCCGGAGCGCTCTCTATTGACGTCATGCCGCATAGAACACTGGGTAATGTAGTCCCCGCAGCCATTCTTTCCAGATGCAGCTACAATTTCTCCTCAGCTAAGGAATCAAATCCTCGCTGGTGAAAATTCTGCTGCGTTCAACTCGTCTCGTGTCAAGAAATGAATAAACCATAAACCTGTCAAAGTCTCAGATTTGGAAAGAACTAGTAGAGTATCCAATCATTGTTTAGTTAATAATTGAATTACTGGTCTAGTTCAAAGTTTTCTTCCAAAAGTATCCATGTCTGAAAAAACCTTTATCTGCTCTGAATAACCAGAAATAGTGGACAAGTATTGGTCAAAGTCAGTGGCGGGCCGTGCATTTTATACCTAGGCCTTCCCTGCTGTCCTGCATCTGAAATACCACCTTATAACCACATGATGGCACCACAGCTATTATTCATTTTTAAGGCTGTAACTATGTACATCTTCGTATCAAACCATTCGGTACAAGTTGTTCGAATAATGCTAGAGCAGCCTAAATTCAGGAAAATATAATGTTCTCAGCTGGTCTGGCTATGGGATCCTCCATCATTCCTTAATGACAAGCCACGACCCAAAGAGATTATCATAGGATTTTACTTTCACAACTTGAACATAGTACGTATTGCTCTGCAATGTCTTTCCTCGTCTCAGCCCCGTCTCATGGTACATCTCACTCGGGTCAGAATGGCCATATTTGATTGGCTGAGCTGCATTACGTGATGTGATTCACTACCCGACTAAGCCTCTGCTGTTAAGTTTCGTTTCACGATAGTCACATGCTCGCCCACTGACCAATCACAGCACACTCTGCACCTCGCGGCAGAGCTACACATGGACACTGAGCGGCATGTAATGCTGAAGTCATTATACGCGCAGGCTCTGATACGTCAAAGAATACGCCCAACATGTCAAACTAAAGATCTGATTGGTTGAACACTATGACAATCAACAATATCGTCCCCATTCACTTAAACTGCACTGGATGCACCTGAGACTCTGCAGGCCTCTGCCTCTCTTCTTACCTAGAGACACAGAGGTGAAATCTGATTGGATAAAAGCTCTACTTAAAACAAGCTGCACTGGAAACAGAGCAACAGAGGAAGACAGTAGCTGTGCAATGAGAAAATAAGATAATGGGAAAAATATTTTTAGAAATTATAATGCATGTAGTGTATTTAAGAAAAATTATTAAATTATAAAATTGGGGTGTGCTGTGTGGACCACATGGGGAAGACCTCAGCATGACGGACTGTATCACAGAATACATCAAATTCTGTGAACAAACCGTCATACCATCCCTGACAGTACACTGCTTCCCCAACAACAAGCCATGGATCACCAGTGACCTGAAAGCTCTTCTTAACAAGAAGAAAGCAGCTTTCAGGCCGGGGGACAGGGACGAGCTCAGGAGTGTCCAGCGCGACCTGAAGATGAAGATCAGAGAGTGCAAGGACACCTACAGGAGGAAGCTGGAGGCCAAACTCCAGCAGAACAACGTGAAGGAGGTGTGGACTGGAATGAAGCAGATAACCGGCTTCAAGGTTGGAGGGAGACAACCAGGGGGCTCCCTGGAGAGGGCCAACGAGCTAAACTGTTTCTTCAATAGGTTTAGCTCAGAGCCCTCATCTGTCTCCTCCACACACCACACCTCCCAAACACCTCCCCCTCTGTCCCCCCTGGTGTGCTGCATGGACTCAGAGCTCTCCACTTCAAAGGGCTCTGCCACCACCGACACTATGACCCCCCTCCCCCCTCTCTGTGACGACTGGCCAGGTGAGAAGACAGCTGGAGCGACTCCATCAAGGAAAGGCTGCGGGACCTGATGGCATCAGCCCCAGGGTCCTGAAGACCTGCGCCATCCAGCTGTCTAATGTCCTTCAACACCTCTTCAACCTGAGCCTGAAGCAGGAGGAAGTCCCGGTGCTGTGGAAGACGTTGTGCCTGGTTCCCGTACCAAAGAAGACGACACCATTTAGCCTCAATGACTACCGACCAGTTGCCCTCACATCTCATATGATGAAGGTGCTGGAGAGGCTGGTCTTGGCCCACCTTCGACCGCAGGTGAAATCCTCACTGGACCCTCTGCAATTTGCATATCAGCCTCATGTGGGGGTGGACGACGCCATCATCTACCTGCTGCAACAAGCTCAGTCGCACCTGGATGGAACCGGTGGCTCTGTGAGAATCACTTTCTTTGATTTCTCCAGTGCATTCAACACCATCCAACCAGTGTTGCTGAGTGAGAAGCTGCGGGTGGTGGGGGTTAACGCATCCACCATCTCCTGGATCACTGACTACCTCACAGGCAGACCACAGTTTGTCCGACTAGGCCGTGTGCTGTCTGATACGGTGGTCAGTGATACTGGAGCCCCACAGGGAACTGTCCTGTCTCCTTTCCTGTTCACCTTGTACACCACTGACTTCCAGTACAACTCAGGGTCATGCCATCTGCAGAAGTTCTCTGATGACTCTGCAGTGGTTGTGTGTATAAGGGACGGACGGGAGGAGGAGTACAGGACAGTAGTGGTTGACTTTGTAGAGTGGGCCGGTAGAAATCACCTGCGTCTGAACGTGGCCAAGACCAGAGAGATGGTGGTCGACTTCAGGAGGAAGACGACGGCTCCACAACCGGTGAAAGTTCTGGGAGAGGACGTTGACATGGTGGAGGAGTACAAGTACCTGGGTGTCTCCATCGACAACAGGCTGAACTGGAAGACCAACATCAACGCCGTGTACAAGAAGGGGATGAGTCGACTCTTGTTCTTGAGGAAACTTCGATCCTTCAACATGTGCAGCAAGATGTTGGAGATGTTCTACCAGTCTGTTGTGGCCAGTGCACTGTACTTCGCCGTAGTCTGCTGGGGGAGCAGCATTGGAGCCGAAGACACCAACAGACTTAATAAACTGATTAAGAAGGCCGGCTCCATCATTGGCTGCAAACTGGACTATCTGGAAGAGGTGGTGGAGAGGAGGACACTGAAGAAACTATTGTCCATATTGGATAACCCGGACCACCCTCTCCACCACCTACTGCAGGGACAGCGGAGCACTTTCTCCAACAGACTGATTCAGCTCTGCTGTCACAAGGACCGATACAGGAAAACATTCCAGCCCTCTGCCATTAGACTCTATAATAAATCACCTCTGGCCAAATCAAACACAAGACTATAACAATGCTACACTGTTGTTGCTGCTGCTGGTGATCTTGTGCACTACTGTTTTGTTTATTTTTTCCTACTTAGTTAATTTAATACGATTCTACTTAGTGTATACACTGTGCATTTTTATTACTTTATCTTCTTAAATCTAATAGGTCCTGCTCGGTTATTTTATTTTATTACATTGTATATATTGTGCATTTTACACACTTAATATTTTTATTCTATTGTGTAACCCTGTTTGCTGCTGCCACAGACAAATTTCCCCTTGGGGATGAATAAAGTACTATTCTATTCTATTCTATTCTATAAAATAGATATAGCTCTGTGATTCTGTTTAGGCCAGCAGAGAAGGCCTTGCAGGCCCTGACGGCCCGCCACTGGTCAAAGTATTGTGAAGGGCTACATGACTGGGCCTCATGGTAGTCCTCCTTCATATTCTGCATAATGCATAGGTATAGCTTTTCAAACATACTCTGAATATATAAATAAAATAAAATAAATTACAGGTCTGATGATATACTCTCAGCCCCTCATGATGATAGCGCTCCAAGTATTAATAGCTCATACCTTTATGTCATGCATTCCATCTGTCGCAGTGGTACCTTTTCGGCATCAAATGCTGAGATAAACATATTTCAGTCTTTCATATCGCTGCGTTATGATTGGAACGGCATCTCGTTCTCCTACAACTATACAGAAACATCAGTTGCTCTCGTAGCTCCTTCTGTTGGTTTTGGGGGAATCTACAACGGTTTGCAGACAGCTAGCAAAAAATGTGCTTTCATTGTGCACTGTTAAGAATCCTGGAAATCCAACCTCCTTCCATCAAATCAAGTGTTGCAGGTATCCAGTTTCATTTAAGATGTGCAGATCCCTCAGCAGGTAGCCTGCTCGGGAACTCCTTCATTCACCTCCTGTTCAACGGCTTAAAGAAGAGCATCCAGGAAGCAACGATAAGCGTCTCCCCTTGATTACCTTTAGCACACAAACTGGTGTCTCATTAAGGCTGGGGTGTTTTGGATCATGCATAGATTCATGACTGGAGACCACGTTTTTCACTTCTTTTATGGGTTCCTCGGTGTGGTGAATTCACAACCAGCTCTGACTCTTTCAATCCTTTGCATGATCTTACTATTTCCGACATCAGATGCTCACATGTACTCCATCTACCTCAAACATTTAAAAACTGACAGGTAAGGTAAAGGTTTGAACGTTGTTATCTCAATAACACAGCATTCTGTCCTCTATCTTCCATAACCCGGTACCTGCAACTGCGTCCCGGTGCGATGCAAGACGAACCCTCGTTTCTGTCCGACAAAGAAAAGCCACGTCAATGTCTTGGTTTACCACCCGACTCCGTCTCCTCTGCAAACAAGGTGGACATCCTCCTCAGCTATACACCTCGCACCCCTTCCTCATCGGAGCAGCTACCTCTGCAGCCGCTCTGGTCCCAGCATCTACACTGGAAGCTATGGGTCGCTGGTCCTCAGCAGCTTACGAACGTTACGTTTGCCTGGGAGTCACAGATGTTGTTCATTCTGTACACATGGCATCTATTGCACTTCCGTCCATCCTGGGAGAGGGATCCCTCCTCTGTTGCTCTCCCTAAGGTCTCTTCCTCTTTTCTCCCTGTTAAAGGGTTTTTTTGGAGAGTTTTTCCTGTTCCGATGTGAGGGCCCTGGGACAGAGGATGTCGTATGTGTACAGATTATAAAGCCCTCTGAGGATAATTTGTGATCGTGATTTTGGGCTATAGAAAAATGTATTTAATTGAATATAATTGAAGTTCAAAAAGCTATGAGCGCTACCTGGGAGACTACCATTAGTACCCCAATGCACGATAATAAATGAAAATAATAAGTTCATAAAATGCTGCAATTGGAAGTGGTTGGCTGGGTTTCACTGGAAGATGGATGTAGTATGACCTCTTTGGGATGCATGCGTGCTCCTTTTATTCTGAACATAATGTCTGCAGAGGTCTGCAGCATGTTTGCTGCTACACATAGATTTCCATAGTCCGGCTGATGCTTCACATGGGCATCTTCCAGACTTGGCGTTGGGTTCCGTTGTTGCTCGGTGCTCCCAGTCATAGCTTGGTAGCTGCTGGCTAATCCGGGGAGCATTCAAAGAGCGGAGCCATCATTGACATGTTTAACTGTATTTCCATTTGTTGCAATAAATGGTTAAAATCTATGATGAGAGTGTTCCTGACTGAAGTAGCAGAAAGAAGAAGAAAATAATATCTGAACAGAAAAACCTAGAGGCAGAATTATTAAGTTGTGAACAGATGCACAAACATCCAACTAAAGAAAACTATGAACAAATAAGTGTTGCAAGGGGGCTGCTCTTAACACTTTAATCTCCCAACAAACTGAGAAAGTATCATTTTCTAAATATCTAAGGTTTTATGAATATGGGAACAAACCAGGAAATTTACTCTCTAAACTTTTAAACAAATGTTTCAAGACAACAAAGTTCAGTTTTCTACACAAAGTAAAAGATGTTTCACAGCTTCTCTCAGACAACACATCATTTCAGGTCATTACATGGACCTCGCTCAGCTCTTTCAGACATCCATCTGCAACACCACAAGTCCCAGAGGTCTCTCAACCCCCCAGAGTCCAGACCAGCTCAGGTACCCCTCACCTGCTGCAACTGCATTTACAGCCACTGAGAGATCATGTTGGTAACTAACATCAGCTCTGTGTGATCCTGTGTCACGTCCGGACTTTCTTCCAAGAGAGAGAGTCCCCTCTGGCTCGAGGTCCGTCAACAAACTAAGGCCGAATAGCTGGTTCAAGTTAAAATCAAAAAGGTATTTATTCTCTAACAAAAGCAAATGCAATTACAAATCGAATCACACTACGAAATACAAATAATACATTCCATGGAATGGAGGTCTAATGCGTTCTACCCGACAGACTGACGTAATCCAGTTGGCTGCCCGGCAGTTCGCAGAAGATCTGTCGATTTCTGGAAAGTCCTGGTTATTTATCATCAGAAAAGTCCAACTAATTTACATACGTCATCACAATGCTCAGCCCAGGGATTGGTTGAAACCTTGATCTACTCATCCTTGTTGTTCGTGATCTGTTGGACTTTGGTCAGACACGTCTTTCAGCAGCTGTACCCTTTCCTCAAGCTGCGTGTCTTTCAGTCACAATGTTGTTCTTGTGCAGTTCTTGAGTTCCTGTCATCAACAGTCATTATCTTATTTGGTGGTAGCGTGATGTTTCTGGGTTTTTTCTACAATTGCACAATACATTCCGTAGTTTTCCATTTGGTTCAGGCCTTCAACAAGTAAACATATTGTATCACATAATAGCCATCGCTAGGAGCGCTTTTAAACATAGTTTTCTCACACCTGTACAGATTGAACTATCTGGTCAGCTGAGAGAAAGTTTCTCTAGCAGGAGGAGACTCTCTCTCTCTCCTACAGAGAACACAGAGACACTGAGGAACCAGACAGGGACCAGGACCAGACCCTAAACCCAGGATAAAGAGGTTCAGTGAATGTGGTGTTGAAGGTGTGGAGGTGGATCAGTGTGTCAGAGGAGACTCTGTAGAAGGACAGAGAGCCAGCAGGACAGTCCACATACACTGCTACTCTACCAGAGTAGGAGGAGGAGGAGGAGGAGGAGGAGGAGGAGGAGGAGGAGGAGGAGGTGATGGGTGTTCTTGTCTTATTGTGACGGACAGTAACCACCATCAGAGCATCTCAGACACCAGGACTGATCATTCATTCCAAACACACACTCATCACTGAGTCCTCTCCTTCTGATCCCTCTGTAACTCACTGATATATAAACCTCTCCTGTCCACTCGACCTCCCAGTAACAGTGACCAGTCAGACCAGTTCTACACAGCAGCTGATACCAGAAGTCAAACCTGTCTGGATGATCAGGATATGACTGATCCTCCGTCACATGTGTCACCTTCCTGTTGTTGTCAGACAGTTTGAGGTTTCTGTTCACTGTGTTTGTGTCGAGTGTGAGTTCACAGGAATCTGATGGAGAGAACAAGACACAATACAGCTGCAGTTATTAATCTATCATCTGTTTGATGATGACATCAGAGATGTGAATGAGTGATGTCACAGTTTGAAGATGCTTTGTTTTCATGAATCAAATTCAAAGCACACTTACACTTCCTCAGACCTGGTCTGAACCATCGGACTCCAGCCGGCTCCACCCTGAAAGGAGGAGGGGGGTCAGAGCAGCATGGAAACATGGACATTACATCGCTCTCACACACAGAGCTTTGTTATTCATGTTCACATGGAGCACTTATTATTCATCAGCTCATACTCTTTTACTTCAGTGGAGCTTCTTCTGATTGGCCCATGACGACAGCTCATTATGTTCACTTATTCATGATATATTATTATCAGTATTATATTGACAATCATCCTCCATTTCAGACTCAGTTTCCTCTTCCAGTCAGTCAGTAAGTCAAATGTTTAAACCTGCATCAATTGATTTCTTTGTCCACTTGTGGTTCAGTGAAAACAAGCTGTAAACACAACATCTGACATATTATCAGCTTATAAAGTAGTTGTGTCTAACATGATATCAACCAGCTGCTTCCACATCCAGCAGTTACACATCAACATGATGACTCATCAGGAGTCTTTGTGTTTGTGTCACCTGATGAATGGAAGTCCAATATTCTCTCTCTTTTAGCTCTGTTTTTGGTCTCCACCACCTCCTGAGGGAAACATCTGTCTCTTTAGCTGCTAAATGCTCCACTATGTTCACCAGCTAGTCTCTAACTGAGTCTGTCTGCTGTTTGCTGCTGAGCAGGTAGTGAACAGTGGCTTCATCACAGCTTGTTGGATCAAAACAGCACCTGCTGGAAACACTGAGACTGAACCAAACAGGAAATGTGCTGCAGAACCAAAACTAGGAGCTAAAAGTGGCTAAAACGCTCTGTAGAGCTGCAGAGATGGAGACATTTCTCTGTGGGTTCATCACCACCACACGACTCTTCACCATTACACAGAGTCAGCTGATCCGTCGTCAATATAGAAGTATTGATTGTTGCATGGAGGAGGTCGGGGTGGATGGTTGGATGTACAAAGCTGTTCACAACCCGTCTCCTAGCAGCAGTCAACACTGGTTTCTATTATCTGTAATCTGGGGGTGAAAATATTACAGTTCAAGTCCGTCTGCAGCCACAGAGCACTGCCTGTGTCCCCCTAGAACTTTGGTCCAGTCCTAAATAAACCTCTTTGGGCTCTGACACACCATGTCCACAATCAGCTGTTGGTTCACTGAGCGTCTGTGGCCGACTGTCACCTGTAGTTTCAACAAGTCGACTCTTATCAGCCAGGGAACTGGCTCTCAGTGCAAAACAAACCAAAACCAGGTAAAGCTAAACTCCTTTAAAACAGAAAAACATTCCTATTGTGATGATTTATCAAGACGGTTTAAACAGATTGTTTCTTTGTCTGTTTGTCTTTTCACAATGTCTGGACTAAAGGGCAACACACACTGGTGACAGATGACGAGCATTAAAACATGAATCTATTGTTTGATATGAGCCCACAAACCTGCAGCGTGACGACGTTGACGCATGTCAACTCACCATGATGCCCGTCATCGTGTCAGGATACACCACTGTCCTATTTTCTAATGTTGAAACAAGACAACGCTCCAGAAAAACAACAGTTTAATCACCTTCCCTCCCTGTTGTGACTCATCCTGGCTACTGTTCCCTAACTACTTCTGTCTGTATTGATGGTCTGATGTGGGACACAAACAGTTTGATGAGTCTCTGGTAGTTTGAGGTCAGCTTGGTGTGTCAGGGTCATATTAACCAGGCTGACAGTGTGACAGAGGAAAAAGTCTCCAGCTCTACCTCCTCTATCAGACTGATTGTCTGTGGCTGCAGCAGGCCTCTTCATACCTGAGAGTTTCCAGTTTCCAGTCTCCAGTGTGGATCTTCCCATCCAGCAGACAGCAGCTTCACTCCTGACTCTCTTGGATGATTGTAGCTCAGGTCCAGTTCTCTCAGATGGGAGGGGTTGGAGCTCAGAGCTGAGACCAGAGAAGCACAGCCTTCCTCTGTGATCAGACAGCCTGACAGCCTGCAAAAAACACACAACATACACGTCACATAATCTGAAGGAACTGTGAGGAATGGAAAGTTACTGCAGTACTGAGATACTGTCAGCTACTGTGGGGTTGCATTAACATCGTTACTGTTTTCTAGTCACAACCACTAATATCCATCAACAATCTGACAACTCTACTGCTAACTCTCTGATTCCTCTGATATTTCAAGTTATAACAGCAGAGTGATAAAAAAAGACTATAAAACATGACATATTTGACATATTTAAAATAATTGAAAGAAAATAAATGCAATTGGTTTAAAACCATGCAAGCACAGACACAATCTTAAGCAGGTTAAGAGTTTATCCATGAATGTAAATCAGGATTAAGGTGATCATCAGTGAAACATATTGATGAATCCTGACCTGAGAGTTTCCAGTTCACAGTGTCGACTCTCCAGTCCAGCAGACAGCAGCTCCACTCCTCAATCCTGCAGGTCGTTGTTACTTAGGTCCAGCTCTCTCAAACTAGCGGACTCGGAGCTGAGAACTGAGGACAGAGCTTCACAACTTCTCTCTGAGAGGTTACAGTCACTCAGTCTGAAGAGACAACAATGAAAAAGAAAAAAAACAACATTTACGTTCAAATTAAATCCTTTTTGATAATGAGTCTGGACTAAAGTACAATCAGAAAAAACAAATTTCATTTGTTCAGTGAAAGTGGATACAATTCTTGCTGTTCTACTCAAAACACGATACAAAATTCAGTTCAGTGTTCTCTACTGTTTGTAGGAAGTACTGTAGTATCAATATCAGGATGAGGGCTGGATATTTATTGTTGTGCATTTGTGTTAAATACAAATTTAGGCTTTTCTGTAGTCTTGTGGTCCTGACTCGTTTTAAAAAAAAAGAGCGAGAGAGAGAGGATTAGAAAACTATATTAAACCCCAGTGGGGAAACTCATTTGCCACCAAAAACTCATACAGACAACAATAGCCACAATCCACAGTGCACAAAAGACAAAAAAAACACATTACAAAGAATAAATAACGCCAGAAAATGCCATATAAAACATGATTGACATCAGAAAGATGCTAAATCTAAAAACCACATCTATTAAAAAAATCTAACTGCTGCTTGAACGAAAGAACTTCTGAGTCGTTCTGACTCCATTAAAACACTGTGTAATGGATGGCCTTCAAAAAGAAAGAAAATCGTTTTTAACTTGGCCCTTGTTTGCTTTTATAGAGTGACCTCTAGTGATCCGGGGTAAGGCCAATCACTGTGCCAGCCTTCCTGATCATCTTATTGATCCTGTTTTTATCATCCGCAGTGATGCCGCCGCCCCCAGCAGAGCACAGCATAGAAGAGGACACTAACTAAGATCCCCTGGTGAAAAACATGAAGAAGCTTTCTGCTGATATCAAAGGATCTAAGCTTCCCCAAGAAGAAGAGTCTTGACTGAACCTTTTTAAATACAGCATCAGTATTCTTTTTCCAGTTTAATTTACTGTCCAGATAGACCCCAAGATATTTATACGACTGGACAATTTCTATCTGCTGACCCGCAATTGTCACTGGGGAGACCTCCTCCTTCTTCCTTCTGAAATCAATCACCAACTCTTTGGTCTTTCCAACATTTAGTTTAAAAAAATGTTCATCACACCAGCTGACAAAATATTCAACCTTCCGTTTATAGGCCAGCTCATTGCCTCGGGTAAGTAGACCAACCAGGGCAGTGTCATCTGAGAATTTTTGGATGTTACAGGACACATGGCTCTGCCTATAGTCAGCTGTATAAAGTGAGAATAAAAAGGGGGATAAAACTGTTCCCTGTGGTGTTCCAGTTAAGATAGTGTCAGACAGTTTTTTTTTAATCAAGCCAGAGAGAAGGGAAATTAAACTTTATATTCTGATTTCATGTCGGTTACGTTTTAAAGCAGAAATAAACAACCATCAAACTCTCAGCAGATCGTCACTGTAGAGACAGACATTCAAGTTCTAAGTCTCTTTTTCACCTCTGCTTTTCTCCTTTTCATTCATTAATTACATCAAACATAACATCACAAAGCATAAATAACAGGAAAAACAGGATGACCCTGTGATGTTTTATTGTGAATGAAAACTGTGTTTCAAATGCTGTCATTGTTTCAAATGCTGTCATTGTTTTTTAATCCACTGTGGATCAAATATGTCTTTCCTACAAGGTTCTTATGATGTGAAGGAAACACAAATATACAAACCCTAGGACCCTAGTTTAGTCTCTGAGTCCTCAGGTTCCATATTTCTGGTTAATTTCCTGGTGAAAAAGGGGTTCATGAAATATGAAATCCTGATGAACAAATTCAAAGATTCAGAAAGAGAGAGGCTGTTTACACTGCATGGATCTGATCATTTAGAAACACATTTAATTCATTGAAGACTAAATAACTTGATCTGACCTGAGAGTTTCCAGTTTAAAGTGTGGACTATCCAGTCCAGCAGACACTAGCTTCCCTCCTGAATCCTGCAGGTTGTTGTTACTCAGGTCCATCTCTCTCAAACTAGAGGACTGGGAGCTGAGAACTGAGGGCAGAACTTCACAGCTTGTCTTGGAGAGGTTACAGTCATTCAGTCTGAAGAGACAATGATGAAGAAAAAATATGCAATAATTAGAAAAGATAGCGGCATAATTAAGTTATGATATATGAATCCAACTCTCTCTGTACTTACAGAGCTTTGTTGGAGGCTTTGACCACTGGCAGCAGCCTCAGAAGAGCCTCCTCTGAAGCAGAGTATTTCTTCAAGTCAAACACGTCCAGATCTTTTTCTGATGACAGTAAGATGGAGACCAGAGTTGACCACTGAGCAGGAGACAGTTTATCTCTGGAGAGACGCCCTGAACTGAGGGACTGTTGGATCTCCTCCACTAGAGAACCATCATTCAGTTCATTCAGACAGTGGATCAGATTGATGCTTTTCTCTGGAGACACATTCTCACCGATCTTCTTCTTGATGTACTGGACTGTTCTCTGATTGGTCTGTGAGCTACTTCCTGTCTGTGTCAGCAGACCTCGTAGGAGAGTCTGATTGGTCTCCAGTGAAAGACCCAGGAGGAAGCAGAGGAACAAGTCCAGGTGTCCATTTGGACTCTGTAAGGCCTTGTCCACAGCACTCTGGTAGAGACATTTTGGTTTGCCACTAAAGACTTTAGACCACCAGGAGGTTGTTTGTTCTTCTGACAGCAGATTAACTCCAGAGTTGACATGAAGAGCAGCCAGAAACTCCTGAACACTCAGATGGACGAAGCAGAACACCTTGTCCTGGTACAGTCCTCTCTCCTCTCTAAAGATCTGTGTGAACACTCCTGAGTACACTGAGGCTGCTCTGATATCGATGCCACACTCTGTCAGGTCGGATTCATAGAAGATCAGGTTCCCTTTCTGCAGCTGATCAAAAGCCAGTTTTCCCAGAGACTCAGTCATCTTTCTGCTCTCTGGACTCCAGTGTGGATCTGTCTCAGCTCCTCCATCATACTTGACCTTCAGTTTGGACTGAACCACCAGGAAGTGGATGTACATCTCAGTCAGGGTCCTGGGCAGCTCTCCTCCCTCTCTGGTCTTCAACACATCCTCCAGAACTGTAGCAGTGATCCAGCAGAAGACTGGGATGTGGCACATGATGTGGAGGCTTCGTGAGGTCTTGATGTGAGAGATGATCCTGCTGGCCTGCTCTTCATCTCTGAATCTCTTCCTGAAGTACTACTCCTTCTGTGGGTCAGTGAACCCTCTGACCTCTGTCACCATATCAACACACTCAGGAGGGATCTGATTGGCTGCTGCAGGTCGTGTGGTTATCCAGAGGCGAGCAGAGGGAAGCAGTTTCCCCCTGATGAGGTTTGTCAGCAGCACATCCACTGAGGTGGACTCTGTAACATTAGTCAGGACCTCATTGTTGTGGAAGTCCAGAGGAAGTCGACACTCATCCAGACCGTCAAAGATGAACAGAACCAGGAACTCTTCAAACCTGTAGATTCCTGCTTCTTTGGTTTCACTGAAGAAGTGATGAACAAGTTCCACCAAGCTGTACCGTTTCTCTTTCAGCACATTCAGCTCTCTGAAAGTTAATGGAAATGTG
>NW_022280134.1:864775-867553 GCF_004355925.1 Anarrhichthys ocellatus
TCTCTCCAGTTCCCTCTGACTTTAATTGTTTCCATAATAAAGTTATTGAGGGAAATATCAGATCATGAAAACACAAATCTTTTTAATGAATGAAGAAAGTTGTTTGTTTGTTTAATCTGCGATTTCTTATTTTAATGACAAATAACAATTTGGTAAATGTATTTCTATGTATTTGTTTGTTACATTTTGTTTTACAAAGTTAGGAAAGCAATGCCGGTACCCAAAACCCAGGTACTGCTATCGGCATGGGGACTAAAAAAGTGGGATCGGTGCATCCCTCGTACATACACAACATACCAACATACATGTTAGTAATACAATTTAAAATTGCTTATAGGCTGTGGTTTTCCCCCCTTTTCTCCCACACATGTACACCCACACATACATCAGCTGAATACAGAGCCTGAGCCTCCATGCCATATCAAAACAGAAAATCTAAAGGTTACACATGTCACTTTGCCGTACTGGACACACCTTTTGATTGGCAGGTGACTTCGCAGCCACACAAAAAGAAAAGAAAAACAGCAACGAGGTCATGGTACCAAATGGAGAGGAAAAATAATTAAAATAAAATCACCTTACCACTTTAACAGTGTAAACTGTATCAGTTTCTCATCTCAAGTGTCTTCTCTGCAATTTGTTCCTTCACAATGACAATCAACTCCATTATTCTAGTCTGCTATCAGAAAAGACGCACGCACGCACATGCGGTTTGTGGTTTCTCAGGTAGCTAACATGCTGTTAATGGCAGCAGTGAATCCAAGTTAATCCCTGGAGAAACATAACAGCTTTTAACACATACACACACACACACCCACACACACACACACACACACACACACACACACACACACACACACACTGCTTAGAAGGCAGGGAATACTGAGCTGTCCATTTCACTTAGAGGCCTTTTCTCTGCACGGTGTATGCTGCTAAAGTGCTGGCAGCTACTGCACTTTAACAGCAGCCCCCATGTGTGTGGAATGTAGACATTATTCATGAACGCGGTCAGACAGCCTGACAGTATTACAGTGGAAACACTACTCCCTGGTGGTGAATATATACGCTACAACAAAAGACAGAAGGAAAGAGGAGACTGAATCTCACATCGTCTCTTAACAACTTTGGTCTTCAGCATCCACCTTTAAAGCTTTTCATCGTAGGTGTGCTTTCACCTGATCTCTCATGAAACAGATCCGATTCACCCTGCTCAGTGTCCTACCACTCTCAAATGATACAGCGTCTTCCCTCTCGCTTTATCAGAGTTAAAGACGCAGGCCCAAAAGGTTTCTCAGCAAAATCATTGTAATTATTGTAATAATGACTTATTAAAGATTCATTTTGTATGTATTTGTCATGTTAAATGGATGTTTTCACATACTGTATGTCACATAAAACAATACATTTTCAGATATTCATTTAAAATATGAATAACTAAAAATCCCACGTGCCCATATCAAAATTACCATGTGACTTTTTTGTAGCATTAAAGCTGCAATGTTAAGTAATGTTCACTCTCCTCTTTGAACAGTCTTCCTCTAGATGCTCCACAAGCTGATCACCAACTCTGAACTGCAGAGAGACGCTTTCCTGGTGAGGCGTGTAAATATTTACAGTTTTCAACAACTCGCTGGAAATAAATGCGAAAACTGTGTAAAATATGTAAGCAAACAATGTAACAGGAAAACATGTCACAAAAAAACAAAACTTTGGGACACCGGGTTTAAAACACAGCTCTCCAGTTTGCAAGTCCTCTGTTTGTTCAACGCGTCTCATATGGCGGTTGGTATACCTTTTGAAAAATGACTCCTCATTATTTTATGCATGTGTCAATTTTAGCTCGTTACATGGATACATGTCTTTTCAAAATAAACTTCCGTCCTCGCAAACAAGTCAGTTAGGTATAGGACAATAACCTCGGCCGTTACTGAAGTACACGAGCTACGTGACAAATAAATCAACATTGACTTCTCGTGTCACGTGAGGAGCGAACAGCGGTCTCCTGGCTGGGAGATTGTTGGCTGTTGGACCCGTCCACCTCCTCTCCCAGCTGCCACATGTGCGTTTTTGGCGTCTTTATACTTCCTCGTCCATGATTACGTGGATAACAAATGAGATCATTTGGTGGGATACGTACGAGTTACGGTACGTTATTTGTGTGTATCAAACGCTGGATGAGACCAGCCTGGTGTGTTTGACACATTTGCCTCCAGCGGTGTCTCTCGCTTGTTATACATTTGTGTCACTTGTTTAGAGCGTAGCGCATCCACACGGATGCGTTGACATGGTGGTCAGTACTGATGACATGGCGTACAAATGACGCGCAAAAACGAAGAAAGGCATTCTCGTTGCATGCAAAACGACTTACAAATTGTCAGAAAAGACAGAACAGTGCAATAACACATGAGGCAAGTAAAGGACTACTATTAGTCTGTGCTGCATGCTAGCATGTTTGCATTTAGCAGACAGTTAAGTTGCATTAATGTGGAGCTGAAACAATTAATGGATTATCAGAAAAAGGAATCAGCAACAATTGATATCTAGTTCCACCTTCTTTCCTGTATATATTCTGTGATGGTAAATTGATTATCTGAATACTTAAGACAAAACAATAATTGTCACATGGGGAATTAGGAAATATAGATATCTGACATTTTCAGTCACAATTTTCTGACATATAGACCAAACAAGTGAGAAAAGAATAAGCAGATCAACCATTAGTTGCACCCATTGTGTGTGTGTGTGTGTGTGTGTGTGTGTGTGTGTGTGTGTGTGTGT
>NW_022280134.1:867563-891463 GCF_004355925.1 Anarrhichthys ocellatus
TGTGTGTGTGTGTGTGTGTGTGTGTGTGTGTGTGTGTGTGTGTGTGTAAGCAGTGGAAGTGCACACTAGCAGTGTACAGTATGAGTCATTATTTGTCAATAAACGGTCTGTGGTGGTGTTTCTAGAACCCATCAGAGGGAAGCAGGTCGGACTGAAAGCAATAAAAAAGCTTACTGGTGGAAAGCTCCTTTGTCGCCGACACAATCTTGGAGCTAAAGTAAGGTAAAGTCAACGGGAAAGAAAATGCGCTGTGCCGCCTGGCTCAGATTTAGATGAAACGCTGATACCGTCACCGGCTGTTCATCAATCCCTCAGATTAGGAAATACAATTTTTAAAAGATGGCGGTGTTCACCTCTAATTTAGTCTTTTACTGTTATGTACTAAACGGCTTTTCTCGAAACATTTCAAAGAGGATTTCCAGTCATCTGATACTTTGATGTCCACCTTTAACAATAACTGATTAATGGTTGGAAGAATTCCGCTGGAGTCGTCATATGGTGGTTGGGAAGTCCGATAAATACGGCCTCCAATCTGGCCTTAAACACGCCATTCACTCCCATTGTTTTTATAGAATAATGAAAGCCTGCATGAAAGCAACCAACAAATATGAAGCATCATAGAAGCTGCAGCTTTGTTGTAAGGGGTTCACTTTATTAAGCTGCTTCTGGTATAGACATTATTTCACATCGAATGACTCAGGGTTCACTCAGATGTACTTACACTTCCCATACTTTGCGGACAAGACAGAAACTAAGCCGCCCGTACTGTGGCACACAGTCTCGATTAGCTCATGTTTTGGTTTCACTCGATTTGGACATTTGGCCGACTAGAGAGATGACTGTGCCCCGACCTCTGTGACTCAGTCTCACCGGCTGCAGCAGCAAGCGACAGCCCCAAGCAGGAGGAACCGGACACATCAGAGTAACGTTAATGTCACAGGTCTCGCTCAGGCTGCCAAGAGCCCTAAAGTTTCCCGCTCCGAGGTGAGCCCTCTTGCCGGTGTGAGGCTGGTCGACCTGCAGGCTCGACCGAACCAAAAATGCTTACAGAGGGTCGGATTTGTGTGTGATTTTGAAGGTCGACACTAACTTTCATTTTAAAGTGTAGTTGCTTTGAATTTGTGCTGATATTCCAGCAGAATTTTACTTTCAATTCAATTCAATTTATTTCTATGAACCCAAATCAAAACATGTTCCTCAGAGGGCTTTACAATCCATACAGCATACGCATCCTTAGTCCTTGGGTCATCACATCGGAAAAGGACCCCCCCCGCACACACACACACATACCCACACCTTTAGTGTAGACTATAAAGCTATGATGATACTGAGGCAAACACAAGTGGAGGTAGTACTCAGTTAGAAGTAAAAGTCCTCATTTAATACCCTACTTAACTAAAAGTACAGAAATATCAAAAGTAACAGAACACTTACCCGTAGTGCTATCTATCGATCTAGATTGTTTTTGGTGTGAGTTGCCTTGTTTTGGAGATAACATAGACATTATATTGGAGGGAAGGTAAACATCTCTACGTCCAATATCTCCAAAACTATGCAACTCATACCAAAACAATCCAGATCGATAGACATAGCACTGTAGGTAAGAGGACAATTATGTCGTTTTAAATCCAGAGGTGAACTGTCCCTTTAAAATTAAGACAGATTTAATGAGGCAGTCAAATTATGTATACATTACTATCTAAGTTCAGTACTATTTGAATTGAAGACTTTACATTTATCATAAAATCAGGTTTCAAACAACAAATAGAGTCTTTTAATTGTTACATAAATATGTGATCATATTGACAAGATCACACTTGTAATACATATAATCTCCACACTAATTTTCATTACTGTTATACTGGTTTACTTTGTCTTGTGTTTCAGAATGACCTTGTGGAGATGTGTCATTTTGATTTAATGTAATAATGTAATCCCCATTTCTTTATAAGAACGATTTCCTTAAATCACCCAATGGAATGCTTGGAATATGCTTACACATGGCCTCAATAAATAAAATATTGTAAGTAAAGTGAAATGAGCAATAAGACGACAATTAACATATTTCTTCCATTTAGTTAAAACCATGATATCATAAATTCAAAACATAGGTTGGATTGTCCAAAAGGAGAACCTTCACAGTTTCCCTTTGTTCCGGAGTGACATTGATAATATCAGGGAGGAGGATATAGTAACCTCCTCCTGTCCCGGTGTCACGTGATACAGTTCTGGTCCTGATGCTGCTGTTACGGGACTCAGTATGGGGAGCGATTAATGCCACAAAGCGACTGGATGAGGAGGGAGGGATTTGTCAGTGACCTTGTGAACTATAAAATAATGGGTTGCAAAATGGTGCCAGCGACTTTAGAGGAACAAAGCAATATACAATATGCATTCTACATATGAAAAACTAAATTATTATTATCTCAAAATGTAGACACGCTGTTGTGTTTTTACATGTTTAAAAAAAATCTAAAATATTGCCATGAAATGCAGCAGAGGCACTAAGAACATAACCTTTATATTTACATGCATATATTTAACATGTGCAAAACATAAGTTGAAATCCAAGGACACATTAACAATTAACGTTGGAATCATACTGTATATAAGAAGTTCATTTAGTCATCGTGACATCACCCATTGGTTTGTGGACTGCTCTTTTGAAGCCTTGAGTTCGGCAATGTCATCGTCATTTTCTCGTAGACTTCTGTAGACTTCTTTACGTAACCAGAGGGGTCGACCCCTGCTGGTCAGTAGAGAGAATGTAAGTCATTGGCTTCACTCTGCACGGTAATAGCAAAATCCCACATTGATAATGTATGACTGATGTGCTTTAACAAGCTAGACCAAAAATACAACAGAGCAGCCTCATTCAACCCTACAAGTAATACAATTGTGGAGTAGTGCTGAATTTCATCTACTTTGAATAAAAATAGCCACTATAATGTGTACATGGCTGCATTTAGTGATGACAGCAAGCTTAATGATAAGCTAAATATTTTTCATATCTGGTCTGTAATCACACTATGGTGGAAACAATAAAACATTTTTTGTGATTTAATTAGTTGACCTAGGCCTATACTATCATTTGATGATATTTCTGGCAACCATCAAGACAATTATTACCTATTCAGTTCAGAATTCAGGGTTTGTAGCTTTAAGAACTCATCCTGCTGCTTTGTGGCACTAATGACCCCTCATACTTCACGCACATCATTGCTGATCTGGAAATTCCCTTCTCTCTGCCATTTAAAAAGCTGCGCTCTGAGGGCAACGTGAGCCCAGCGGCACTGCCAACCAAACAAATACGAGTTTGTGGACAAAATGATGTAGTGTTTATTTTTAAAGTGCAAATACGAGAACAATAGAAGAGAGCGGAGGGTCTTTGCATGTTTTTTTAAATGGGAAATCTGTTGGGCAGCTGGCGTTTCAAGGAGCCGAGCACCGTTGAGGAATGCGACTCGACGTGGGGGTCGGACTCCGAGAGCGACGAGCCGGCGGCTGAAGATGACAGCGGCATCTCCGACTCCGTCAGCCCGGCGGAGAGTGACCGGGCCGCCGGAGACCCCGAGGACGCGTCCCCGCAGGTACAGTGAGGGGTTTTGTATGTAGCATGTGATGACACTATCGGGGGGTGGGGGCAGAACCGGAGACACAGTGCGGTAACATGTGCCACCGGCGGCGGATATTATTAACGAGGCCGGGACACAGAAAGGGCAATCGAGCAGCTCCGACTCGTGCTGCTGTGTCCCGCTGAGGCGAGCATCCAGCTAGCGCCAAACGTCATTCAAAATAACGTCAATTTTAGGCGGCTAACGCTGTGTGAACTTTACTCACTTACTACACCTCGCTGTGGCATTTAATCCGGTCAGCAGCGCTTCACTGTTACTGCCACGTTCATTAAGACATATTTGATGTATGACAACACCACTATATGTGATGATACGCCTGCATACATGGCAGTATAGACTACATACTGCATGCTACACGATTGTGTTAGTTATTTATCAAATATAGTCCCAGTCTGCCAGCTGGTTTATGAAGGAAATAAAATACTTTATTAGGGCCTCATGGGTATTGGTCCCTAGCTGTGCCCTGAATTTTCAGAATAGTTCGCTGGGTGGTTGTTGTCAGACTAATTTGGCATTTAAAAATAAAAATAAAACTTTTTTTTCATTTTTATTTTGGTGATGTCATTAAATTAAACTATTGTTTCTCACATGGACAAGTTATTTATAACTCTAACATGCTACATATGTGCGTGCGTTCTGGTTTGTATGTTTTCTCCCCCTTCAAATTACAATCCTGCTCATAATAAAACAAGTAAACAACTCAAAAGTTGACACTGTCAGGTCCATTCTCCATCCATTGTGTGCGGTCCCTTTAAGAATTAGGATTTGGGAGTGACGCGGATATGAAAGCCAGTTTATCCGTCTTCCCTTAACAAGCAGGAAAATTATTTCTCTCTCTTTATTTGAGAAAAGTTCATATTTCTGTTGTCAAATTTCACGATGCCCCTGCAATTCTGTCTCTTGTGTTATCATACACTGAATGCAAGCAAAACTACAGGGCAGAATCACTCTTTCTGATTGAACCAATCTATGAACTGTCTGAAACAATGGATATCCGCGGCCCCAAATGGGCCCCAAAAAAAATTGATGTGCGCATGGCGCGCAAACATGCCCCTCTCCTTGGGGCTAAGCCCCCCCTTTCTTTGAATCCTAGAAACGCCCCTGCCTCAAAAGTTAGCATGCAGTTTGTAATGTGAATATCAGGATCAGGTAAAAATAAAAATCACAAAAGCCACAAACATGGCTGTACAAATTAGGATACGTAACACAGAATTGAATTACTGGGTGAAGCTGTTAAACAATACGAGACCTGAGTTCTGGTGTAGTTAATATACCTGTCCTGTATATGGTTCATAGATATAGTCAGATATATCAGGGAGCGCCATGGGAGAAGGAACTGAACCCATCGGTGGTCTAACATTGTGGCTAGATGTGGCAAATATGTGGAAGAAGCAACGGCAAAGCCTCACACAATATACTGTAAGACACTGCGTAGATACCAGACGGCTACCCCCGGTTCTGATAAGTGAAGAAATGTGGAAGTGTCTTAAATTTGCCTTCTCTCTGATGGCCAGCAGGGGGCGACTCCTCTGGTTGCAAAAAGAAGTCCGATTGTATAGAAGTCTATGAGAAAATGACTCTACTTCTCTCTTGATTTATTACCACAGTAAACATTGTAAACATGAGTCTATGGTCTCAATCTCTAGTTTTGTCTTCTTCAATACAGCATGATGTTCATTTAGTAGATTATGGTCCATTTAGAGTCACATAGACCATAAAGCAGAGTATGTTTTAGGTTGGGGCTACCTTGTGATTGACAGGTCGCTGCCGCTACCAGAGCCGCATACGGCGTCTCTCGGTCACTTCTCCTCAGTCCAAATATGGTCACTTCTGCTCACTGGCTGCAAATAACCAAGATGGCGAAAACTCAAACTCAAAACGGCAGTCCACGAACCAATGGGTGACGTTACGACGACTACGTCCACCTCTTACATGCATATGATAGATACAGTGACGCACCATGGAGACTCCACGGAATGAAGAATAACAATTTGTGTTGGATATGTAAAACTCAAATAGGAACTTTCCCACACTGCATATGGGAATTTAGTTTGGTTAGACCACTTTAGACCAAGCTATTAGACATTTACGTGGTATGACGTATGTATGACACGATTTCCATTTGTTTTTGCTTTGTTTTGTTTTTTTCTTCTGGATTTAGTCATCATATGTTTATCTTTGCTGGATTTATGTACTGGAGTCCAGCTCCATAATGTAAAGATAAATAAAATGTGATCCGGCATCCTGGATACTAACATATATGTATGCCATGTACCAAGCCTTTCTAAAGTAAAACACAAAACAAAATGAATAACAGGATGGGGCCAAGTGGAACACTGCGAGCCTTTCTGTCCAGTGGAAGTTAGCATGACCCAGATTTTATTTGAGAATCAGATCGAGATTCGAGCGTCCGTCTGTGGCGATGTGAATTGTCCTCCTTTGCTAGAAAGAAATGGATGATGACAGCCCCTCGACCTCTAAAAAGCAAAGGCGGTGCTTTTGCTTCAGCTGAATGGTGAGATGAGTGCTGGACGGAGTCTTGTTTCAGATCTGCCTTTCAACTGATTTTATTTCCTTCTTTCTTGCTTTTGTTTCCCAGCTGACAGAATCTCCAGAGTCCGGTCCAAAGATGAAGAGGAGTTTCTACGCTGCCAGGGACCTTTACAAATACCGTCATAGCTACCCGGTACCCGCACACACACACACGCACACACACACACACACACACACACACACACAAACAAAATCCATGCCCACAAATGTAGATATGCAATGCACGGATGTTGTCTATATATTGCTGACACCCACTGTGATTTCTTGGCTCTATGTGTGTTTGTAGAACTACAGAAAGACCCGCCTACCCAACGAATACCGTAACCTGCGCTTCTACCTGAACAAGATCCCTCTAGTACCTGATGGTGAGATCACACACACAAACACACACACACATACACACTTGCATGCAGACCTCCTGCCATTGTGGAGAGAGGAAATGTTGACTTTGGGCTCAGTGAGTTTTGTTTGGCTAAAGGTCATGTTTGACTGGGAAAGACCACCAGATTAGTGGACTGATCCAATATTTAAACACGCTGACACACACACATATACACACGCACACACTAGTAATGTGTGTGGCAGCTAATCAGCTCCTGTCTCTTCTCAGGCATCTACGTAGAGGAGATTCTGACTAAGTGGAGAGGCGACTATGACAAACTGGAGCACAATCACACCTACATTCAGTGGTGAGACATTTCATCTGTGTATTTTCATTTTCTTTTACCTTACATGTGATGGCACAAACTCCTCGGAAGTAACTGGATTGTTAATGGCATGGTATTATGAGACATGTTTTAGAATTGAAATTGCATATTGGAATTAGCCGATTTTTAGTTTGTTTAGCTTTTATAGTTTCATTTTTTAACAATATTTTTGGGACATTTTCAGATTTTCAGATTTATTTAGGACAGTATGGAGAGAGACAGTGGTAGGCTATGAAATGCAACAAAGGTCCCAAAGCGGGAATCAAACCTGTGATGATGCGGTTATATGGCATGCGCTGTAACCATAACAGAAGGACTAACCGTAGACCGTATATAAGAAGTGGACATATTCACCTTGACGTGTCCCATTGGTGTGTGGCATATGGTTTTGAAGATGTTGCTATCTTGGTCAGTTCAACGCCATCTGTTTTTTTTTTTTGTTTTTTTTTAGCTGTCACCATCTTGGCTTTTGGCCATCACCAGCTTGGTTTTTGCCCGTCATCATCTTTATTTTTTGCTCGTTGCCATCTTAGCTTTTGTCTGTCGCCAACTTTTATTAGTTTTTATTTGAGGAGTGAAATAAGTACAACCAAAACCTGAATAAGGGATTTTGGGTCGAGGGTTTACGGCAACTGCATTAGCAAATGAGCAAATCTTTTCATTTGATGTTGGGTTTCTCTTTATTCCTTTTCCTTGTCGCAGGCTGTTCCCATTAAGAGAACAAGGGCTCAACTTCTACGCACATGAACTGACTCAGGAGGAGATCAAAGTAAGATGCACAAGTACACATTGTATAGAGACTTGAGTGTTTGCCATGGCTGAGCGACTGAGCATTCAACCAATGAATTAAAAACATTCCTTTTAACATGATGTTACATGATATTTTTTCCTTTTGAAATGACAGTGCACTTTAAGTTGATGCACTTAAGAAGGTTGGTGCATTCCCTGTATAATAGTTACTTACAAAAGTCACTCAAATGGAACAACCAGGTTCAAAAGTAAAAAGAAATATTCAGTGTGTTTTGACTGAATATATTTCACATTGGCTTGAGCATTATTAATGTAAACCACATGAATGTTTGTATCCCAAGTGTGTTTCTTCCACTGAAATTAATTGAAACCATATTGTTAATGAGTGCAAATGTGTCTCTGAACAAATTCTGGGTCCATCTGCGTGTTGCACTCGGTTGCAAAATGCATGTTTAACGCCAAACAGGAAGGCATTGTCGTACCTGTCTGCTGGTCTCTGATCTGCCGTGTTTGACCCCGTCAGGAATTCCAAAGCACTCGGGAAGCCAAGCGGAGATTCCTGGCAGCTTACTCCCTCATGTTGGACTTCTACGGCGTCAAACTGCTGGATAAGAGTGGCAATGTTGCCCGGGCTCCCAACTGGCAGGAGCGCTTCCAGCACCTTAATGAGTAAAAACACACACACACACACACACACACACACACACACACACACTGCAGAAGGTTAAGGGTATAAAAGAGAATTTGTGCAAACTTCTGTCTCTGCTGCTTTTGTGCCCTCTGTAAAGGCACTTATTCTAATTAATTGTTGTTCTGTCAGCAGCCCATATGTGAACAACATCTTTTCAGTCAACAAACAGATGGTTAAAGGGTTTCTTTCACATCCCATTTCGACAGCTTCACAGGCATTGACTTTTCTTGCCAAATAACCAACCGAATGTCACACTTTGGGGTTTTTCTCCTCAGTGCTGCTGCTTTAACCACCTCTAAACATTAGCATCCAAAGCTAATTGTTGCCATTATGCAAACCATGTGAAAAACAACAAATTCTCCCCCATAAAGCAGCTGCTCGGTATGATTGTATTCCCTTCTCTTGCTTTTAATACCACATTGAATATTCAGCCTCTGCTCTCAGGCAAGACAACCATTAGAAACAAACTTCTTATTAATGAGGGTGCTGAATCGGCAAAGATTTCAGAACTCAAGTTGAATGCAACACCGTGACTCATACAGTGTTCATTTTTGTTTTCATTTCAATCTGTTGCTGAAATTCTGTATTTGCATGTTGACATTTAAGTCTTTTGAATTGTACAAATACTGAAGATGATTCAGTCTCGTGTTCCTCGGGGAAATATTAGTGTAATTTCCTTTGCGCATAAAGCCTTGACATGTTTCTACAAAACATCAAATAACTTTGGAACCGTTCATGATAGAGACACGCTTTAAATTGTGTCTGAACCTTGAGATGATCAGCTCACGAGTCTCTGTGTAAGTGCCGTGATGGTAAAATGTCTTCCTGTAGCAGCAACTACCGCAGAGGCGAGAGGCGGAGATGTCTGGGGACAGATATGAACTTTTCACAATGAAAAAAAATGTTACTTTTTTTTTTTTTCAAATATGGTATGCTCACTCAGTGATGCATGATTGTGACTTTACACTGCACCAGAAAGAAAGGGCAGGTTCCCCTGAATCATGTCACGTACATGTCATGATACTGACTGAAAGAAAAAAGCTCAGAATTGGCAAAAATAGAAAACTATGTCCAGGCATTTCTTTCTCTCTGTATGTTGTCCATGTGGCCTTAGAGGGTTTCATTTTAATCTTTTAAGCACTCTGAAGCTAGTCAGCCTCTTTTATGGGAACAGTTACCATGGTTACAGGTGCCGTTCAGTTCAGTTCAACCAACTTCGGCTGGTGGAGTACACCGCTTTAGCAGTAAAACAAAAAACGGTGTGAATGCAGGTAGTTGATTGGTTAATTCGTCCGTCTTTCACATTTTCATTTTCAAAAATGACTTTTGATTTAGTGGAAAAACATGGTTAACATCATTATAAAGTTACATTTAATATGATGACATATCTCATCTAATACAAGGTTGCATTTATAAGACTGTTATTGTCATTTTACACAGTAGACATTCTTTATTCTATGAGTTATAGTAAGAACGTCCTGCTTTGTTCTCTCAAGGTCCCAGCACAACTACCTGCGGATCACTCGCATCCTGAAGTCCCTGGGCGAGCTGGGCTACGAGGCCTTCAAGGCCCCGCTGGTCCGTCTGTTCCTGGAGGAGTCGCTGTGCCACAACACACTTCCCAACATGCAGCACAGCGCCCTGGAATACTTCGTCTACACCATCCGCCTGCCGGCCACCCGCCGACGCCTGCTCCGCTACGCCCGCCAGCACTACAGGCCCGCCCACGCCTTCCTCTGGGGACCGCCACCCAAAAGGCGAGGCGGCGGTGTTGGT
The DNA here is from genome assembly GCF_004355925.1 of Anarrhichthys ocellatus. Classification (NCBI taxonomy): domain Eukaryota; kingdom Metazoa; phylum Chordata; class Actinopteri; order Perciformes; family Anarhichadidae; genus Anarrhichthys; species Anarrhichthys ocellatus. The sequence continues at coordinate 877,676 of NW_022280134.1, forward strand.
GCCGGTGGTAGCAGCGAGGGTGCTGGGAGCAGCGGGATCAGAGCGCCCGCTCCGACACCGGAGCAACAGCGGAGGGGTGAGGAGAGCACCGGTAGTAGCGGGATTATCGGGTCTTCCCATGATGCCGTGACTTGCCCGGACCTGGACGGAGAAGGGCCGAAGGGCTGCGCGGGACTCGGTTCTAGCGCGGCCGGACTGGAGGGAGCGTTGATGATGGCGGGAGCTCGAGGAGAGAGGAGCGAGCACAATGAGGTCGTTCCTCTGTAGGGGGTCCGGTTCAAATTGTTATCTGGTGTTGAAGGCAGAAAACAAAACAGGTGTTTTTAAAAGTAATAGGTTGAGATGTTAAGGAGAAAAAAACGAAACATTGTTAACGCCAGAAAGTTGTTTTTAGAAGTCAAGAAGGCAGTAATAGTGAAACGCATTTGTGAAATCAATTCAGGTTAAAGGCTTATTGTTAACAACTATGACGTTATTTCTTTGCAGGTAAATGAGTTTGTACTGAATACGGGGCGGGGTTGAGGTGTTTCAGGAGGTGGGAGGTCATATCCTTGGCCAAGCTTCATCAAGGGCTGTGGTTACGGAACAACTTAGACAGAAGATTGCCTTATTTGACGTTTTGGTCTGTGACTCAGATGAAATGAAACGTGGTCCCCGATGCTGAAGACCATTTTAGAACCAAATGTTGCTGATTGGCGTGTTGGTCATTGCGATAGCTTTTGGCTAACAACACTCACTTCGTAGTTTGTACAGGTGTTGTAAAGTGAGAATTATAATGTGAAGAGGAAGGTCAGGGAGAATTTGTCCCCCCCCAAAATCCTGTGAAAAGGACTTAAGGAAAAGTGAGAAAGTCAGAGTGGACTAAATCGTCAAAGCAATATTTTGAAACTATATTTTTTTCTTTTAGATCGACTTGAAATCCTCACTTTGTTGTTGATGATAGCAGGCACAACTCAATATTGATCTGCTCTGAAATTTTACCGTCTACAAGTTGAAGTTAGCCCCCCCCCCCAATTTACACAATTCTGCTGACGAACAGACAAACAAACAAGTCATAATGGAGGTATTAATAAGAACTACCACGTAATGATACAAACTCATTCTATGAAGCCTAACGGTAAAATATATTGAAGAGTTGGAGTTCCATGCATTCGCTACGTCTCCGTAGCCTCACTTGAGTAAGAAAAAGAACAAGTGACCTCAGATCTGTAATATAACTGCTGGCAGCTATTTCTTTTTACCTGAAATCAACATTTTTTCCAGCTTTGGTGTTGAATCCGACAATGCTTTAGCACATTTAGTTTTAGATGGTTTCGGGTCCGGGTTATTATCTGTTCGGCTTTCTAGTTTACTCCATTTTGCGTTAACGAAGCGGCCAACAATAGCGTAGTTCACTGAGGCCAACAAGGCATGCAGGGACGATCAGAGCTCACCTTACAAACGCCTCGCACTGGAGTACATGACACGGTCTGCTGCTAACTCGAGTATTGAATTCCAACTGATAATTACAGATTGTTCCACCTTCTAATATGGTGGCTTGAATTTCATTAGTGGAATTGGTTGTGAAAAACAGCACAGAGCCAATCTTTTACTCAGCTGTTATTTCCAAAAGCAGAACACCTCCAATATGGCCACCACAGGGTGCGTAGTGTCACCTAAAAGCCCTTTATCTCAACGTAACAAGGTGATTGGATGTGGACTGTGACTGCAGTTTATGTGATCAAAAAACGGTCATGTGTGGTGTGTTGCAGTTTTTTGACAATCTGTGTCTTTCTGACGTAAGCGCCGTCAGTTTTCTCCAGGTCGTTGATTTAGAAACAGATCTACATTAATAACGTACTGACGTCGGGAGCTTGCCGCATTATGAACATGATTGATTGTAATCATTTGTCCTTGTTTTTAACCAGGCTACACATGGTGCTAGCTTGGTGGTGATGCTGTTGACTATGACTGGGCGATATATTGCAATATTTCTGACAAAATACCCCGATATCGATGTTGTAGAGTTGACCACTGCTTTTACAAAATACTTACACAAAGATATTTAATAAGTGATCATCAGTAATGCGGATGACTAAGTGGGTAGAGGGCAAACAATAGAACAGCTAGAACAATCCGGTAATTTTAGAAAATAGCATCACTTTACTACAATGCAGCCTGTAAAACCAGGAAAAGACAACACGTGTGCAATATTATGATATCCAAAAAGGTAATACCCAGCCCTTATCTCAATATTAATATAATATCAATATTTAGTATTGCCCAGCCCTACTGTTGACTTTATCCTACTGAATATGACAGTTGAAAGCTTGTACAGGTTCTAAGTTTGTGCAGCTGCTGATATTTTTGTCTGATTTTTAACATTTTAAAATTGGTTCGTTTATATGCCAAAGATACGGAAGCCCTGAGAGGTAGGTGGAAAAAAAACATTCAGTCAAGCCATTTTCTCAGTCTGATCTAAATTACTTTCCTGTGTTTATGACTTAAAAACAGGTAAAAAATATTTTTGTGTTTTCTTTTAATCAGGGGAAAAGGTTTTGGAAGGAGAATCTTTGTTTGTTGCTGCAATATTCATTTTGGCCACAGAAAAAAGATCCTGAACAAAAAATATGTTCAGCTCTAAAAAGAAAAATCAGTTGATACATGTGAAAACAGTAAAGCAACAACTTTTTTCCCTACCTGTTTCCAAAAAAATTTTCAAGGAACTATGCTGGCAAAAATGTTGGCAAAACTTTTTTTTCACCTGTTTTGAAATGATGAACACAGGAGGACAAAAAAACAAATTACACCAGACTTACAAAATTATCGAAAATGTTTTCTTCTCATTTTCCTTTTAGGGCTTCCGTACAAAAAACTCCCAAAAAAAATCTGATTTCCCCTAGAGCTGTACACTACTGAGGGCGCAGGAGTCACTAGATTAAGAAGTAGAATGCAACAATAGCTCTTTGCTGATTCTAATTCTTTTTTTAGGGTTAACAGCTGCTCAAGTAAGTGAAGCAGATGTTACACTCACCTCTGAGAAGTTGTTCAGAAACGCATCATCACCCTCATTGTATCAGAGGTTGAGAGCGCCACCTCGCTTGTGTGTTAGTTTGCTAATCAAAGTGTGTCTTGCTGTCCAGACAGCCAATAGCGACAGAAACCTACACAGACAAGTTCAGGCTATTTTCTTTAATTCAAGGTCTCATTTCGAACACATTTTGAGTTCCTCATTGCAATAGATGAGATATCAGTGAAATTATAAAGCCATGCGAGGTGCAAGACAGCAGTGATGCATGTGATGGGGATTCAAACACTTCTCCCTGACTTCCTGTTTATCGTTAGCTGACAACGTCTCGACATCGCTCCCCCAGCCAAGTTTATCTGATACAATTGTAACTTTTCAGGTGATAAAATGGGCTCACGTATCTGAATTTTTAGTATACTATGTGTGTACATATATAGATGTACGAGTGTGTGTGTGTGTGTGTGTGTGTGTGTGTGTGTGTGTGTAACTGATATTCTTAAGTGCCTTTTTTGTATTTTTTATGTTGATCTGTATGCTGTAAGGACTGTCTTTCCCATCTGATTTCCTGTACATCCTGTTTTTTTGTACAGCATTTTGATATTTACAATATTGTTTGCATTATAGTCATATACAGTATGGGTATGATTACTGTACAGTAACAGCAGGAATAAACCCAATAGGAGTTGGTGTAGAGGAGAAGGTTAACAATATATGATACTTGAAAATGTTTGTATCTGGCTTATTGATGAATATGTGATTGTTTCATAGATGAATATTCACTATGCTTGCTGGACATAGATGGACCACAATAACTGGACATTTGCCCTAAAATGTGAACTTTGCTACACTTAACTCTAATAAAAAATGGGGATGTGGATTAAGAATGTTGTCTTCTGGAAGTGTTTAACGAACTTGAACACTGTGTGTAGCATTCGTCAGGTGCAGAGCTGTTCTGGAGGCGGGAGTAATCTCATTGGTTGAGGTAAACAGGAAGAAGAGCAGAAGAGCCACCGTTAGTTCTGACGAATGAGGTTTTAAAACCTTGCACTGACTGGAGAGTCACACTGCATCAAGAGGCAGGTCCAGCAGAGCACCTTTCCCTGGTTGAGCTTTAACATACAGCAGTTCTGTTTTGCTAAATTATAGAAAATAGGAAAGCACCAGAAAGCAGGTGAAGTTTTTTTTAATGAATGAAGAAACTGAATAATTACATTGCTAACGTTGACATCAACACATAGTATATTAAGTATGCGTCGATAAATCCTTCACATGACTTTTTTTTTTAACTTCAGTTTATTAAAAGGAATAGTGAAAAAATGTATATTTATATATAGCAGGGAGGCAATTAAGATAGACTGGCATAAAGATTGGAAGCACCAACACCTCTTAATCTTACTAATGAATTTCTGGAAAGGTCAATGGTACCATGATTGCAACCACACTTGTGACGCCCACACTTGTTTGCGAAGAAATAGTAACATGAACTGTGTATGAAATAAACAAACAGGGTACACTGTGTTAGTTATTAAAGGGCCATAGTAAGCATATTGTTTTAACCTACCCGGCTGCCTCCAGTCTTTATGGTAAGCTAGGCTAAGGTAATGCAATGTTGCAATTATTCCTTTAAACCTACAAAATTCCCACTTACAATTCCATTCAAGATTTTAAACGAACCTGCCCACGGCTTTCCACGTCCTCTATAGACCAGACCGGCATCACGTCATTAAGTGGCAATTGCCAAGGCCTCGCTTACTTTTGAGAGGGAAAAAAATCACGCAAGGAGAGGAAAAAGAAAAAAACGACTGTGTAGTGAGTTAACCAAGGCTTTCACGTTGAGATCTTAACAATAAATACACAGTAAAAACTCAGTCAGTTAAAAAGATTACAAAAACCAATACGTTAAACCATTATGCAAATAGCTACCCTTTCCTTTTGAGTTTAGGAGACAGATGGCAGGAGAAGTGTTTGAATTGATTGGTTTTAGATGGTGGAAGTCTGAAAGGGGTTCCAGACTGTAGAAACTTTAAACTGTTGATGTAATGAACAAACAGACGGGATGGATCCTGCAGAGTTTCCTGTGCAGTGCCAGTTATTCTGCTGCAGACATTGACCACCTTATTGAGGTCCTGTCAACCTGGAACTATTTTTAGTTTGGTTTCCTTAGACAAATGAGATGCGGCTGGCTTTTCTCGTACACCATGCAAGTATTACTCCCAAGTTAATTGTCTTGTATTGTTCCCAAATAAGCAGACAGGTGATGCAGCCACAAATCCTCGCTTCTTTGACATCAATATTGCTCTTTTTTAAGCTTGATTGTCTCTGACACACAAACTTTCTTTCAATTCAGTACAGTCAATTTCACTGCAAGTTACTGAACAGGCACAGGTGAGGGTGAATGGACAATGTGTAACCAGATAAAGACAGAGTTATTCAGTGAAGTCCCCTGCTGAGTTCTGTAGTCTTTGATTGTATAGATATTTGTGGATCTGACTTTTGTGCTATCGCTAGTATGCTGGATTCATTCCTGATCCACCAACATTACATCATGTGGAAAAACAATTTGAAAACTGAAAACTTGAAAAGAGATGACACACAGCTTGCAAACCCTTTACCTCTTCGCCAACAATTCAATTTGCAATTTTGTGAAATTGTGAAATGGCCAAAAATGTGTTTTGTGAGGTCACAGTGACCTTTGACCACAATATTCTAACCAGTTCACCCTTTAGTCCAAGTCAACGTTCCTGACAAATCTGCAATCCCCTCCAGGCATTTCTAAGATTCACGAGAACGGACCACACAGACAGACGGACGTAGAACCTGAAAACATAATGTCTCCGTTCACGGCTGTCGCCAGCACAAAGGCATGCCAATAGAACCAACTGCTTCATTACGTCTGAGATAAGACCTGAAGATATATGTCACAAACAACGCACACAGCTGCTTTTGAATTATTTTGACTATTAAAACTGAACTTTTTCATCACAGACATTTTGACTAGTTTCAAGTGTCCCCATAAGCCACTACAGCCAGCAGGCAATATAGCAGTAGGGCTGTTATTTTGTGCATGACTCAGCAAATTATAACCAAACCAACTTTTTAAATTATTAATTTAAATCAAATGAAAAAGACCCCCACAACCCTCCCCTCATTGTAGGGTAACAAAAACACAAGGGTTCATATTTTCAGAAAGAAAACCACATATTATTATCCTAAAGGGATCAATAGACCTATAACCTATATATACGTATATATATATATATATATATATATATATATTGGGTTATATCACATAGTGAGAAAATAGACAGCTGGCAAAAGGACAATTAACTACAGCTGAGCTAAAAATTATTTGAACAGAACTTTATTTCAACAGAGATCGCTAAAGAAAATACAACAACATATGAATAAAAAACAATAGAGTAATAAATATAAATGCAGCAGATATCCTGTCCGTAAATGCATTCACAATAAGAACACATCGCTGGTGTTTTCTGAAGTCTGAAAGCTTGACAACCATTACTTACATTTCTAATGTAGTTTTGAGAAATCGTTAATCATTCATCATGTACAAGGCCAGTGCCGAAGCTTCTTACAGTCAATCATGTGATGCCTTTCAGAGCTGAGACAAGAAAGAAACGCTCTGATTCTCCAGTACAAAGGACAGATCTGCAGCAGATCTGCCAGCTGTATAATAGGATTAAAGTTCTTAGTAAAGAGAGCTGGAGAGGCACTAGTATAATACAAGGATCTTACATTATACAAACCGACTGAAGAACTCTCTCCAATGACGGTTTTCCCCACAAGAAGTTGTGAGATAATGAGAGGGACGCGATTAGAAAGCTTGCTGCCATCGGGAGCAAGAAAGACGTGATGGCCAGAGTCTTCAAAGAACATCAACTCTGTAGTCGTGCGACTCGTCTCACTCCTACTGAACCTCTCTTACTTCTCCAGTCTGTGATAGCGTCAATCCTTTCACCCTTTATGCTGCAGCTGATAAGCTTTGATGGGAAAAACACTAGAGACCAGAGATGAAGTGTCAAGGGAGCAGCTTCGCATGCTACCATAATAGATATGATCTACGCATGATATCGTTTTAAAAAAGGAAGTTTATTGTGTCTGTCTTATATAAGATGCCTGTTTTTACAGAGAACATGCATTAAAAATATACCAGCGTGAACATATTTCTGTTAGGCCTGTGATGAGTCCGAAAATAGCATAGGTTTAACAGCTAATCAGATCTGTCTGTCTTCACATAGTTAAGACCACAACATAGAGAAAAGCAGTGGCGTGCCGTGCATTGTATACCTGGGCCTTCACTGCTGTCCAGCAGCTGAAACACCTCATTATGACGCCACAGCTACAGTTATTTTTTGTTTCGTGTAAAAATGAAGCTCAACACCATTAAATACACTAACACTACATGTCATCATTCACCCATTCATACACTGACGGCAGAGGCTACCATTGCAAGGTGCCACCTCCCTATCAGAACTCGAACTAACATTCACACCCATTCATACACCGTAGGCACAGCTACGGGAGCAATTTGGGGTTAAGTGCCTTTGCCGAAGGACACATCGACATGCGACTAGCGGAGCCGGGGTTCGAACCGCCGATCGTCTGATTGAAGGATGACCCTGTTCTACCACTGAGCCACAGTCACCCCGATTGGTGCAGCCATGTGATTGTGACTGCAGCCATGTGATTGTGACTGCAGCCATGGCTGTTCTGTGGTTGTTAATATGTATGATTTGTTTTTTAATGAGTGTTACACCAACTACATGCAAGGGTTGTATGGGTACAGTGAGTTGACATGGTTGTGCTGGCCATATTGAAGCTGCTGTATTCCTGAACTCTTGTGCATCCATCATATCTGATTAAATCACGGAAGGTCCAAAACGATGCTTGTCTGTCACAAAGCAACACAAATTGTGAGTGATGTGTGGTGATCGCAGAAGTACATACAAGTTTGTTTTTTTAAAAACGTTTTTCCGGACCAGTAGGAGAGTTTTGGGTGAACCAATTTCTTTTGCTGGCCTGATTAGATATGCTGGAGAGTTTTCTCTACCGGATGACATGTTAATAGAAGCAGTGAAGAGTAGTCACAGTACAGCTGACAAAGCCATAACCATAGCATCACAGATTCAATCACAAGGGCAGCAGTGGTGGGATCAATGACCATATCCACAGCCACAGCTTCCACCCAGCCCAGCCAGGCAGAGCAGCTGTTCTTTTATACGTACTCAAAACGAGCATTGTTGGAGGGAGCCTGGGATCTAACATTTTCACTGCCATCAACATCTGCTCTGTAATTGTTGTGCATATGACAATGAGTAACTTGAAATGAAATAACTTGAAACACTAACTGCTCCTATGGATCATGGGGAATGCAAAATAATATTGCCAGAATTGCAAAACTTAATGTGAGGGAAACACAACGCAAAACAAGACTGCTTTAAAAGTTAAAACCCATGAGATGTCACTGTTATTATATTACACAGTGTAAATGGACTGTACTTGTATAGTGCTTTTCTAGTCTTTCCGACCACTCAAAGCGCTGTCACACTACTTGTCATCATTCACCCATTCACAACCATTCACACACTGATGGAAGCGACTAAGTGACACCTGATCAGATTCTATCACATTCATACACTGTGGGCACAACTATGGGAGCAATTATGGGGTTAAGCGTCTTGCTCAACGACACATCGACGTGCAACTAGCGGAGCCGGGGGATCGAACCACCGATCCTCTGATTGAAGGACTCTCCACTTAGCCACAGTCGCCCCCGCATTGTACATAGGAATGTAATTATTAAGCAGATAGGTCAGGTCATGTCCACACTGCAGGTCAATCAGAGAGAACATTCTCTCTGCAGTAGGTCCCCCCTACATTGTATTATTCCTTCCGGGATGACCTGTTCTGTCTCTTCATCCACCTAACCTTCAGACATCAGAGAAGATTCATACATTTTCCTCTCTTACAATTATTATACTTTAGAAAAACCGTCTCATCTTAACGAGAACACCTGCTGCTTCTAGAAAGCAGCTAATGAGCAGGTGTCTAACAAGCTTGTTGGCATTTCATTATAACAAGGTGAATGTCAACGTACATGTACAAAGGCCACTTTAACATTATAGCGAGATCCTAATAAAGGGAATGGTTGGTGCTCTTCTATTTAAAAATCGAACACTGATTAATGTTCAATGAAGTTCTAGCTTAAGTTCAGTCAGGAAGACTACTCTTGCATGCCTGAGCCCGTAGCTTATATCCCATACATCTGCCGATCACTCCTCATGCATGCACGCTCATTATGTCCTTGCTGTTATTGTTTGGGGCTGTCGATCATGATATCAGCTGTCTAGATCCGCTGGTCTCTCTATACAATAGCACAACGACACTATTACATCATTGGCCTATCATCCTGCTGCTGTCTGTCTTTAAATATGATTGTCTCTCTACCTTCAGTACGTTCATGCTGCTGTTACGCAACCCTCCACCATCTCCGCCCAGTCTTCACAGATCCATCAGCTTCATCAACTTCATCAACTCATCATTCTATCAGCCTCATCAGCCACTATCACCACCAGTGTCTGGACTCCACGGGGGGATTTATCTTGCGGCTGCTCAGGGCAGACGCCCCTCCATTACAAATCTCTCTAGAGTCCAAGCGCCAAAGACTCTGAAGACTTTATCATCACATATCATCTGTTAAGAATAAACAATTATCTTTTCTTTATCTGACTTGTCTCTCCTGATTGAAATAAGCTTAGTCTTCACAAATATTTGATGTGATCAGCCGCCCTGAAAACACAAAACACTGTTCAGATTCAGTTCAGTGTAATTTGAAAAAGTGAAAGCAGGAGGTACTTGAAAATGGCAATGATATCACACTGTGGCCTACATCACAACACATAATGTGTGCATGTGTTTGTGTATGCATCTCGTATGTGCACACTCACCTGATCCGTACTGACAGAATGAGGGGGCCTTCCATAATGTGTGCTCAAGCATAGAACATGCGAGTGCTGAGGCAGTGTAGGGCTACTTTGTGATTGATGTGGAGTTGCTCTGCCTTGTCTTCTGGATGGCAGCTGATTGACTGGCCTAAGAGCCACCCACCCCACAAAGAAAGAACAAATATAGAAAACATCTCTTCTTATTATACAGCGTGGATAAGTGTTTGAATGTGTGTGTCTCTGTGGATTTGTCATGACAGACGAAACCTACAAATCAACAGCTTTTTAAAGCGTGGTAAGAAATAATCATTTCCCCTCAGACCCCAAATGGCTGCAATGTTTCCGTATTAAATACATGGCAGCTCATGTTTATGCACAAAACATTCACCATCCACAGAACGCATTTGAGCTTTCATTTCCCACATTATGCTCTTCCTGAACATCCTGATCCCTGACACTAAACTATGGAAGCAAGATACCAACAAATGGCTTTGTCTGTGGCTTACATCTGGCCCCGACTTTGAGTAATACATCTTTAAACATCCTAGAAGTCAGTGTGCGTCCTGGATTCTTCTTCTGACGAGACCAAGAGTCTACAGTGACTCTGTGTGAGGCTCTACTTAGGTGCTAACTTTACCATGGGACCTTATTTTGGAGAAAATACGAATGGTAGTATTAGACTGTGAAAATACATAAATAGAAAGAAATCACACCCAAAAATTGTGTTTCAACGATGGGTATTGCAAGCCAAGGTAACAAACATGTTGGTGGTGCATTGCGAGAGACGAGAGTTGTAGTTCTCTCTTTCACACAGAACATCATGATGACAAACTACTGCTCTCTTCACGTGCAAAAGTATCTTTTAAATTGACAAACATATGTGTAGTTCATGGCACAATTCGCCACCGACAACTGTACATATTGTTTCCGAAATAAGGTCCCATGGGGGACGCCATTTTAGCATTGCCATCTCCATGGCAATGCTAAAATACTGATGTTTAGCAGGTACCATCTTTACCATTTTAGTTAAGGATGTTAGCATGCTAACATTCGCTCATTAGTTCTAAATAAACGTACACCTAGAGCATTAGCTTCGCAGGTAATTGGTCATAAATGAGAAATTACATATTTTACCTGATGGTGGCGCTAGCTGAGGAGTTCAGGGAACACCTAAGTTATTACAATTCATTCTGAGGAAAACATGTAGGGGTACTTCATATACTGTCAGGATGATTTAGTGAGAAGTAGCGAGAGGAAGCATGTTTGTAGTTGACACCATAACAGGGGTGTCAAACTCATTTTCACTCTGGGTCACATCAGCATCATGGTCGCCCTCAAAGGGCCGGTTGTAACTGTAAGTCTGTATAAATATAACTACTCCCTCACATATTGTTAAAAAACTGTCTTTGCATTTGATTATTGTTTATTCAAGTGTAAAAATGCAGTTATATAAATGTAAAAATATATTTATAGCACATGTAGAGATGTGGTCACTGTACACTGTAAAGCAGCATACACTTTCATTTTAAGCCAATCATATGCCTTTCAAGCTCAAGGCCACCGTCTTTTGAGCTGATCATGACTTTTTTCTTCGATAGTTTTGTTGCTGAATTTTGTTGAAATGTCGAAGCATCATTTTCAGACCAATGTGTGCTCACACTGTTGATACGGTCTGTGCCTGTACTCTGCTTGCCATTTGCTTCATGTCATGTCATGTCGTGTTGTGTGTGTGTGTGTGTGTGTCTCCAGTTTGCCAATTTTATTTTTACTGCTTTGTTGCCCAACAACAGATGGTGTCTCCATGTGCTTCCTGTCCTTTGGTCTTCCATTTCCTCCCAGCGTGATCTGCGACGCGCCGCTGTGCTCTTAAAGAGACACTTCACAATATTCTCCCCTCTCATCCTTGAGGTGGCAGATCTTAAGAGTTCAGAGACTGGAGACTGGTAATCATATACAACTCCTCTACGTCACTCCTCCGCATTCCAAATATGGTAGCTTCTGTTAATTGGTTTGCGAAAAAAACAACATGGTGACGGCCGTAATCCAAGATGGCGACGGCAAAATCGCCTAACTCGAGGCTTCAAAACGGCAGTCCACAGACCAGTGGGTGACGCCACGATGACTACGTCCACTACTTCTATGCAGTCTATGGTTGGTTCGTCTCCCAGTACGACAATGTAACAAATATGGAGGTGCGTAATCTAAAGATAGATCATCGAAGGTGATTGCAGAACGGATGGTCTCAAAACAAAGGACGTAAGATTAGACAGTCGGTGATTGTGCGCTAATGTTGTTAATTCATCAGCACTAATGATTACATCCACGTGATTAATTCAGTTTTCTCTTGCATTACGAATTTTCGCAACGGGAAAAAAAAGCACACGGAAAATATGGAGCTGGTGTGCAGAGGCCTTGAGGCGGTCCGTTACACGGGTCATTGTGTAATCTTTCACAGACACACTGTTGTGCATTAAAACTCCTGACTGCAGACTTTTCGACTCTTCTTCAGTCTCGATGACAGGCTGAAACTGTAGGAAGACTTGGTTTCGGGGGCGTTCACGTCTCGTGGTAGAAACTGGAGCCGGTGCAGAAAGTCGACTTCTGCTTTTCTGCTGTGCAACCAAACAGGAACTTCCTGTTATTTTTCATCAGCTGTTACCGGCCCAGTTTATGACCCCGGGGGATGTTTTTGCAGTCAGAGAGAATGTAGCATGAAGATGCTTATTTTATTAACACCATGCCTCCACACACCGGTTTATAGTGCTGTTAAGACTCACTGTCCAGACAGAGAAACGTATGATGTGCAATAACCAGTCTGGTCGAATCTGTGTTACTCATAATTCAATTTTATTCATTTTTTAGGTCAGCCAAACATCATAATAGGTTGTTAATTGAACCTGTGCAGCTGTGATGTCGTACTGTAGATGGTGGAACTGTGACACCATGGCTCTACCTTGTGGTGACAGTGTCCCATCAGAAAACTACAGCAAATAGTGTTATCACCCAATTTTAAAAACTATGCACAGTAAGTCATATAACACTTCAGTGTGAAAATGTGATAAACAGTAGAACACACAAGTAGAATACAGTGCACACAATATATGAAAAATAATGAAAATACAATTTAATATTGAAAAATACTTTTTATATATGAAACTTGTAAATCATCCTCACTTTAGTATGTTCACAGAAACAGTTTGAAAAAAAACAAATAGTCAAGGTCAATATTATATCAAGTTGTATTTAGGTTTTTTTCCCCAGAACCTTATCTCATGGTCTTTCTCAGGTGTGCACATGTGAGAAATGAGTAAACATGTGTTAAATGTATGCTGTTATTCAGTGTAATAAATAAACACATTTAAATATTCTAATATGAAATAACATCAATAAATTCCTGGCATTTGTAACTCTTTAAATAGCCTACAACCGCGGTGAGATTAGGACCGTTTTGCTGCTGTTCACTTACTTGATGGGGCTCAGTGTACAGTAACGCACGGCTGGTATGACCTCTAGTGTTCACGAGCACAAATTACATCCGTTCAATTTCAGGCTCTGAATAAAGATCTTACAGTTTCCTTCATGTACAGTACACAGTAGGATCTACTGAGTTCGCCGGCCCAGTAGACTCACCCCCATTTAACCTTCTGGTACAGCCACATCCTCCCTATGTATGTATTACAGATTGTATATTTTTAGTTCTAGAATAGCAGACAGGCAACACCCACTGTTTCTGCTTCCTCTGTACGTCTTTCCCCTGTCGCCACTCAACATGCCAAATAAAACCTACACAGGTTACATCATAATGACGTATATACATAT